>NC_081554.1:17835359-18017859 GCF_963082655.1 Stomoxys calcitrans | reverse complement strand
CGGATCCTCTTGGAGGGTATATAAGATTCGGCCCGGCCGAACTTAACACGCTTTTACTTGTTGAGAGTCATAACGGAACACTATGTGCATAATTTCAGCAAAATCGGATACAAATTTCAGATTCCAGGGGCTCAAGAGTCAAATCAGGAGATCGGTTTATATGGGAGTTATATCTGGTTATAGCTGTACTTGGTACAGTTATTGAAATCATATCGGGACACTTTTTCGGGCAAATTGGTCAAAAATTGCAGCTTCCAGGGGCTCAAGAAGTCAAATTGGGAGACCGGTTTACATGGGAGCTTAATCCAAATCTGAAGCGATATGGCCCATTTGCAATCCCCATAATGGAATAATGTTGTTAATCGAATGTATTATTTATCATTACAGAATTTATGGTGGAAGAATCCTTGAGGAGCTTCGAACCATATAAGTCACTCGGACCTGATGGAATATTTCCGGCGTTACTACAGAACTGGACCGACTATCTGGTGCCCCATCTGGCCAATATATTCACAGCGTGCCTGGGACTTGCATATACTTCGAAAGCCTAGCAGGAGGCAAGGGTAGTATTTATACCCAAGCCCGGCAAGACAAGTTATGCGACATCAAAGGTTACAGACCTATATGCCTTACGTCCTTTTTACTCAAAACCATGGGACGTATTTTGGACACCATGATAAGGAATAGAAAATCCAGCGAATTGCTGAAAGACAGACAGCATGTCCTATCAAGGATAGGTCGGTGAAGACTACCATGCACGAGGTAGTGCATAAAATTTAAGAATCCTTCGATGCCAAAACGTAAACACTGGCGGTATGCATTGACATCGAGGAGGCTTTTAACAATATGCAAACCTATACACTGATCCAATCCTTAGACCAGCCGCCGGTGGACCCGGTCCTTAGAGACTTGATAAACCATATGCTAAGAAGCAGGTGGATAAATTGTATGTCCTATGGCATAAATATAAGGGAAAAAGTGGTACAGGGCACGCCACAGCGCACAGTGTTGCCCCGGTGGACAAAAATGCAAAAATCGGAAATGAAAATTTTTATGAAATCTTTTACTAATCTTTTAGAAAACACTTCAAATATGAAGAATTTAAAAAAAAATAATTATATTTGAAGTTCCTCGTCATCTAATGGGCGTTTTCGTACGAAGGTTTTTTAACAAATGGATGATGCATATTTTTTCCCAAAAATTAAAATTTCTGTTTATGTAAACAAAATTGATTTTTTATTTATTGGGGTACCAAAATAGAATAAGATCTTAAAGAGGACATAATTGACAGCACATTTGTCAACGTAAGGTGTCACTGACATGAACATATGGTTAGTACCGTTACTTTTAAATAAGAGGCAAAAATAAAGCAATTACTGTCAAAAGTGAAATTTTCAGCAGAGTGGATCTAAAAAAGTCCAACTGGGACCACGCTAACTCTTTTTCAGCGTTCTTCAGTGAAGTGTCCTGAATCAAAAAGGCTAAATTTCAGCTGCACCAACTTGCACCATTTGCGTATATAGTGTTATATTATATTAAAGCTAAAATGAAAGTGCGTGAGTTGTATAATATTTGGTTGTCTGTTAAAGCAGTAAACCCAACGCATGTAAACAAAGTAATAATAAACAAAATCGAAAGCAATGGCAACAAGTTACTGAATGAACAAGACAAAGAAAAAATAAAATCAACTTTAAAGAAGTTCAACAAAAAATGGGTTAAATGTTCCCGTATGAAACTAAGGTTTGAATCATCCAATAATATTTGGCTGGATACCGACATGCGTCTGGGCGTAAATGATTTCTTTGAGGTAATTAAAACATTTTTTTTAAAGCTTATCACCACTATGACCAAAAATATTTAAAATTAGGAACCAAGTACTAGTGGCAGTAGAGGAAGACCACGAAAGTCCTTTGAAGAATCGTGCAATAGAACAAAGAGAAGGCGAGTGGATGAGTTAGTTACATCGAATTCATCAGAATTAATTAAAAAAGCTGCGGAAAAGCTAACTATCCTGAGTAATCAAAGCACCATATCAGTTAAAGAGGCTTTGGGCTTGTACGTTGATATGGATTTGTCCTATAGAACATACAATATGATGAGAAATTTAGTAAATTCATTTCATAAGGATTGTTTCCCATCGTATAAGGCTTTATTCAAATCTAAACAAGAACTTATACCACATGATATCGAGGTAACAGAGAGCTCTGCAGAAATTCCATTGCAGTCTCTATTAAATCAAACCGCAAAAAGCTTGATGGACTCCCATAACTTGTGCCCCAAAAAAGATATTACATTAGAATGTAAATGGGGGTTCGATGGAAGTTCGAACCACAGCGTATATAAACAAAAATTTTCGAACCCAAGAATTAATGATGAGTTTATATTTGTGGCATCTCTGGTACCATTGCGATTTTTTGATCCTAAAACCTCCACAACATTATGGGAAAACGATCGCCATTCCTCACCCAGATATTGTCGACCAATAAAATTCATGTTTATGAAAGAAAACCCTGATTTGGTGAGAGATGTGGAACGGAATATTTCACTTCAAATCGAAAGCTTGAACAGCTTTCACCATGAAGAAAAAAACGTAAATGTTAGTTTTTCTATGAAGCTAACTATGATAGATGGCGCTGTCTTAAATGTTCTTACGAATAATAAAAGCAGTTCAAATTGTTGTATTTGTGGGGCGAAGCCTACCGAAATGAACTCAACTGCAGTGTCTGAACGCGATGTAAATGAAGAGCATTATAAATATGGACTCTCGACGCTGCATGCTAGATTTAAGTTTTTTGAATGTATACTCCATATTGCGTATAAGTTAAAAGTGAGAAAATGGAGGGTTTCAAAAGAACAGGAGAAACAAGTAGTTTCTGAAACTAAGTCACAGATTCAAAAAAAAATTAAAGAACAATTAGGATTAATAGTAGATAAAGTTAAAAATGGTTATGGCACAACAAACGATGGAAATAGCGCCAGAACATTTTTCTCAAATATTGAAATTGCATCGAAAATAACTGGAGTTGATAACAATTTAATACGAAACTTTTCAATAATACTGCGAACTATTTCAAGTGGATCAAAAATAAATATAGAAAATTTCGATACGCTCTTGAAGGAAACAAGGGATTTGTATTTAAGCAAGTATGCTTGGTATTTCATGCCAGCTACGGTGCACAAAGTACTTGTCCATGGAATAGGATTCATAAAATATTTCTCAATTCCTATTGGAATTTTGTCAGAGGAGGCAATGGAGTCATGCCATAAAATAATCAGAAAGGCAAGACTAGAGCATACACGAAAGTGCGACAGAGAAAAAACTAATAAAGATTTGTTTGTATATATGATTTTACACTCAGAGCCATCCATTAGTGTTTTAAGTCAAAAGAATAGAAATATCTCCGAAAACTTAAATGATATTCAATATTATATTGAGCAAGATTGAAAACCATACAAAGAAATGTTGATACCTTTTTTGAAGTGTTATTATGTTTTATGTTGTTTTATAAGAAATATGAAATAAAAAATTAAATAAAATAAATTTGAAAAAAATTTCGCTTTACATTGGTTCAAGAAGTCAAATCGGGAGATCGGATTATATGGGAGCTATATCAGGACATAGTCCGATTTGAACCATACTTACCATGGATGTTGAAAGTCATAACAGTAGCCTTTGTGCAAAATTTCAGCGAAATCGGATAACAACTGCGACCTCCAGGAGCTCAAGAAGTCAAATCGGGAGATCGGTTTATATGGGAGCTATATCAGGATATAGCCCGATTTGGTCCATACTTAATGTTTTTCTTAATTTAAGTCAAATATACATGTATTTAAAATTTTAGAGCTCTATCTTAACTCTAACTATTTTTGTCCAACGAATGTATGAAGAGGCAACACTGTGCAGCGGTGCATTTTATCGCCACTCCTATGGGTGACCACCATAAATGACCTATTACGGATGCTGACTGAGGAGGGATTTGAACCCGTCTACTACGCAGACGATGTTATAATACTTCTAAGAAGTAAGGATCCGAACGAGCTATGCAGAAGGCCCGAAAGGGTCCTGCAGATGGCACACGGCTGGGTTAGACCTGGGGCCCTCAATATTAACCCAGAGAAGACTGAAATATGCCTGTTTACGAGGAAGACGAAGGTGGGCCAATTTAATACACCACGTTTCCTCAAGAAAACGATTTCGATATCTTGCAAGTTCAAATACTCAGGTGTGATCTTAGACAGGGAACTGAATTGGAAGTGTCACATTCAAGAGCGTACTGAGAAGGCTCACAGATGATGGGCAATATGTAGAGGGGCCGTAGACTCGAAATGGGGCCTGAATCCGAGGATAGTCCAGTAGCTCTATAGGAGTGTGATTAGACCATTACATACTTACGCCTCCGTAGTTTAGTGGACTGCGATGGGGAAAAAGTACAACGTTAGGATTAAACAACAGGTTCAGGGAACATGTTATCTTGGCATAGGCGGAGCGATGAGGGCCACTACTACTAGGGCAATGGAAACAACTCTAGATATCCGACCCATAGGCATACATGTAAATCTTCTCTCCAAAGAGGTGTCTCATGGCGGTACGTCGTTCGGACTCGGCTATAGAAAGAAGGCCCCTTATAATTGAGCTTAAATTTGAATCGGACTGCACTCATTGATATGTGAGAAGTTTGTCTCTGTTCTTTAGTGGAATGTTCATGGCCAAAATTTGCAATATGCGAAATTGGATGCAAATATGTACTCGCTCTCAATGTAGTGCATTTATGTGCTTGCTATCGTAGCAACAATTTGTTGCCCATTCAGCAGTAAAATGTGTTCAATATTTTGGCAGATTTTTTAGTTGAAACGAAAATGGTTGCACTCATGTCTGCTTTCCCATTTTCAGCAAACAAAAACTCTTGTTTCAGCAAACATTCTTGCTATTTTGAATAACAAGTTTCGTTGAGTGTAGAAATGCAAAATTCTATTACGTCATTAAACTTATCCGCACATGTGTAACATATCAGCAATCATTTACTCATATCACAGCCGTTGCTGTGTCCTAATTGGCCTGCTTATTAAAGGACTCTATTTTTGCTAAGCTCACAAGAAAACCTATCACGTTTCCAAATTTTAATATTGCAATATCCCACAATGGGAATTCCAAGTTTGGCCATTTATATTCATGTGAGTGAGTGACTATCACAGCTTGCTGAAAACAAGAATCCCTTCAATTGAATTAAGCATATTGCGATAGCTTCCCCCTTTGCTCATGGGCTATTTTAAAAGCATTCGCTTTAACTTACAAAATAATTCCCAGGTCAGATAACTTAACCCAGGCAAAAAAAAAACACCACGGATGACGTTAAAAGATCATGTCATGACATACATTTTATAAATTTTATTAATACGTATATTGGTTCATACGTCTATCCATCCCCCCCTAAAAAGGAGTAATACAATACCTCTGATTGACGTCTGAAATACGTTGGATTGTCATGTTTTTAACTTGCCCCAACTTGGTCAGAGCTATGACGACAATAACGATGATATGAATGACTGACAGCTGAAAAAGTTGCTAAAATCATAAAAAGAGAAAAACAAACATCTACTCCTGCAGGGCACTCTGGTTTGCTAGTGGCAACATCAACATCATTGTGAATGAATGAAAGCTGAAATTAGGTGATGTGGTCATATAACACATCACAATGCATGTTTTAAAATATTGTATTGCTGTTGACGGAATCCAAAGAAAACTTTGTTTTGGTTATTCCAGGCCATGTTCTGTTACTTTGTAGCAAACAACCTTTAAGACCTCATCAACTTCACAAATATAGAAAGGTGAAAGAGTAATCAAAATTGGGTGACGTAGGGGATTATGGATACCAAGTAACTGTTCGGAGTGGCTTTAACTATTACGGCTAAACTCCTTCTACTCGAACTTTCCTATGGTAATGCAAGTTTTGCCCATGAAATTCCACTAAGGAACAGTGGCAAACTTCTCACATATCCATGAGTGCATTCCAATTCAAGTTTTAAGCTCAATGATAAGGAGCCTCCATTTTATAGCAGAGTCCGAACGGCATGCCGCAGTGCAACACCTCTTTGGAGAGAAGTTTTACATGGCATAGTACCTCACAAATGTTGCCAGCATTAGGAGGGGAAAATCACCGTTGAAATTTTTTTTTCTGATGGTCTCACCAGGATTCGAACCCAGACGGACATGCTAACCTCTGCGCTTCGGTGGCCTTTCCTATGGTAAAAATCTTTACAATCCGTTGAAAATTGGATAACTTAAGCACCCATATTCGGCAAGGACATTGAGTTGTCCAATATATATGTCACAATTCTATTTTGAAGAACAAAATGTTGGCCTTTTTGGCAGATATATCCAATTATAAACCGATCTGAACCATATTAAGGTCGGATATCGTGAGGCTCAGAAAAATTCACTGTTTCAAATTTCAGCGAAATCGGGTAATAAATAAAGATTTGATGGGCTTCAGTCCCCTTATCGGCAGATCGGTCTATATGGCAGCTATATCTTAATATAGTCCGATCTGAGCCATATTTGGGTCAGTTGTTGGAAAGCCTTAAACTACTCACTGTTCCAAATTTCAGAAAAATCGAATGAAAAATAAAATTTGTATGGGCATTGGACCCTTTGTCGGAATATCGGTCTATATAGCAGCGATATCCAAATATGATCCGATTTGGCCCGTTCAAAAACTTAACCAGCGTGGTTCAAAAAGAAGTTTCTGTGCCAAATTTCAGCTCAATATCTCAATTTTTGAAGGCTGTAGAGTGATTACAACAGGCTGAAGGCTGTAGAGTGATTACCGACGGACAGAAACACGGACAACGTTAAATCATCATAGAATTTTACGACGATCCGAAATATATATACTTGGTAAGGTCGGAAATTGATATTTCGAAGTGTTGCAAACGGAATGACTAAATGATTATACCCCTATCCTACGGTGGTGGGTATAAAAATTAACTGTCTAATGTTTACGACCCCTGCAAAAAATTGAAGGACCATAATTTGCGAATCACCATCTAGAATAACTGAACTCAATACAGAGTGCAGTATATGATCTGGCCGATGGAGTTGAAAGTACAAGACCGCTATTCCCAACTTACTGGAAATATGATGGGTTGTAAGAAATGTCACAACAATACTGCCATAAAAATATAAGTTTGGTTATGAATTTGTGGTTAGTCAGAGGTTAAAACACTTTGTCTTTAACTTTGGTGGATGCCAGAGTTGCCACAATTCGTATAAAAGCAAATTTCCATTACAGCGTTCCAAAAAACATTTTTTTTTATACCCTCCACAATAGGATGGGGGTATACTAATTTCGTCATTCTGTTTGTAACTCCTCGAAATATGCGTCTGAGACCCCATGAAGTATATATTTATTCTTCTAGCCATTACCGTCCGTCTATCCATCCGTCCGTCTCTCTGTCTGTCGACAAGCGCCTAGCTTTACTCGAAGGAGTAAAGCTAGGCGCTTGATATTTTGAACAAATACTTTTTATAAGTGTAGGTCGGTTGGGATTGTAAATGGGCCAAATCGGTCCATGTTTTGATATAGCTGCCATATAAACGGATATTGGGGCTTGACTTCTTGAGCCTCTAGAGGGCGCAATTCTTATCCGATTTGACCGAAATTTTGCACATGGTGTTTTGGTATTACTTCCAATAACTGCGCGAAATGGTTGAAATGGTTGAAATCGGTTTATAACCTGATATAGCTGCCCTATAAACCGATCGTGGGTCTTGACTTCTTAAGCCCCTAGAGGGCGCAATTCTTGTTCGATTTGACTGAAATTTTGCACGTGGTGTTTTGGTATTACTTCCAACAATTGTGTTAAGTATGATTTGAATCGGTTCATAATCTGGAATAGCTGTCATATAAACCGATCATGGATTTTGACTTTTTGAGCCAATACAGCGCTCAATTCTCATCCGATTTGGCTGAAATTTTGCATGATGAGTTTTGTTATCACTTCCAATGACGGTACATAACCTGATATATTGGGTTTCCCAACAAGTAATTGCGGATTTTTCATATAGTCGGCGTTGACAAATTTTTTCACAGCTTGTGACTCTGTAATTGCATTCTTTCTTCTGTCAGTTATCAGCTGTTACTTTTAGCTTGCTTTAGAAAAAAAGTGTAAAAAAGTATATTTGATTAAAGTTAATTGAAGTTTTATTAAAAATGCATTTACTTTCTTTTAAAAAATCCGCAATTACTTTTTGGGCAACCCAATAGCTGCCATATAAACCGATCTGCGATCTTGACTTCTTGAGCCTCTAGAGGGCGCAATTCGCATCCGATTTTGCAGAAAATTTGTACAACGGCTTCCCTCATGACCTTTAACATACGTGTTTAATATGGTCTGAATCCATGAATAGCTTGATACAGCTCCCATGTAAACCTGTCTGCCGATTTTGCTTCTTCAGCCCCTACAAGGCGCAATTCTTATCCGAATGAACTGAAATATTGCACAATGACTTCTGCAATGTTCAGTATTCATTTATGGTCCGAATAGGACTATAACTTGATATAGCTCCAATAGCATAACAGTTCATATTCAATATTCTTTGTTTGCCTTAAAAGAGATACCGCACATAGAACTCGACAAATGCGATCCATGGTGGAGGGTATATAAGATACGGCCCGGCCGAACTTAGCACACTCTTACTTGTTTTTTTAAATATCCTGCAGAATTCTGAATCTTATCAGTATTTTATACAAGCGTGCCTAGCCCATAATCTATTGTTAGAGTTTACAATATGATCGTATTCGTGATTGACGCAAACCAATAATGTTACAACAATACTCGTAAATATCTATTTATCATAATCGAATAGACGTAAGTAAAATAACACCAAAAAAGACACATATGGTATGCATCATTTCCACTTCCCTTTTATGGATTTTTTTTTTTATCACTTTTGTGGCCTTGGAAATATCCTATGAGACAGCCATACTAGAATTCATTAATAAATGTTTATGGCCTAGGTTTATGACTTTTGTTGTTATTTTATTTGCTTGCCATTGCGTCTAGGCTGATATGTATTCATTCATTAGTTCTGGGAATGGATCATAACATAATAAATAATCAAAAAAAAAAACTTACTAATGTAAATTTATATTTACACATATAATCCGGGATTAATTTTGAATAAATTTCCATATAGGTACTTAAAATCAAGACATGAAGTTAACAATGTCTTGGTAAACTGAGACTTGCCATTGCCTACTCATTAACTGTGGCTATAAATAAACGAATAATAATTCTCATAATGAACAAGAAATATTGAAAAATTGTTGTTTTGCAGGCCTTTTATTTTTTATGGGATATTAAAACCTCTTTTTTTTTGTGTCTCCCCCACACCTTGACAATTATTTGCGCCACAAATAAGACAGCCAAATTGCCTTAGTGACTGACTCTTTCAAGTGTTTTGGATTTATTTTTTCCCAAGGTGATTTACTTTCTCAACAGCTAGATATGAGTGAGAATGCCCAACACCCCATATGCCATAATCATTGAATGACCCAAAGACTGATAAGATGCCTAGACAGAGACAAGACTGCTCCGTCAAGACAATCTAAATTCCGAAATAGTGTGACAAACATTGAATGTTGTAGAACTACCACTTGTGATTTTTTTTAAGGCACACCATGCGGCAGGTGTGTGGTGGGGTGGGTGTGGTTTTTTAACGTTTATTTATAAATGCTGGCATAAGCGTAATATGGGAGGCGTGTCTTTATGCCTGAATGGCTGAATTCATTCGGTGTTTGTGAGGTGGGGTGTGTGTGGTTTGATTATGCTCTGATTTTTGAGCTGTTCAGTGATTATATGTTTCCGTGGTGTAGTGGTTATCACATCCGCCTAACACGCGGAAGGCCCCCGGTTCGATCCCGGGCGGAAACAGATTGATTTTTTGTATTCAGTTTAAGATTTTTCTTTGTGTAAAGAAAAAAAAAATATTTATTCCCTACACCACCACTGGGGTACAGGGTATTATAAGTTATGAATTTGTTTGCAACGCTAAGAAGAAGAAGAGCTAGATAAGTATGCCGATCGACTCAAAATCACTTTCTGATTCGAGTTAGCCTTGTCTGTCTGTGAGTCCATGTATTCTTTTAATCAACGTGCAGGTCGTATTTGTTGTCCAATCATCACGAAATTTTGCACTTATCGCTTTTTTGGCCTAAGGACGAACACTATTGATTTTGGTAAAAATCGGTTCAGATTTAGATATAGCTCCCATATATTGGGTTGCCCAGAAAGTAATTGCGGATTTTTCATATAGTCGGCGTTGTCAAATTTTTTCACAGCTTGTGACTCTGTAATTGCATTCTTTCTTCTGTCAGTTATCAGCTGTTACTTTTAGCTTGCTTTAGAAAAAAAGTGTAAAAAAAGTATATTTGATTAAAGTTCATTCTAAGTCTTATTAAAAATGCATTTACTTTTTTTTAAAAAATCCGCAATTACTTTTTGGGCAACCCAATATATGTATCGCTCGATTTGCACTTAAATGGCCGTAGTAACAATAATTTTCAACCGATCTACACAAAATTTGACACGGATTGTTTTGGTACTGATTTTAACATATCTGAAAAATTTCGACAAAATCGGTTCAGATTTAGATATAGCTCCCATATATATAGATCGCCCAATTTGCACTTAAATGGCCGTAGTAACAATAATTTTCAACCGATCTACACAAAAAATTTGGCTCGAATTGTTTGCTTGGTGATCTTAATATATCCGCAAGATTTCATCAAAATCAGTTCAGATTTATATATAGCTCCCATATATATGTATCGTCCGATCTGCACTTAAATAGCCGTAGTAGCTACAATTTTCAACCGATCTGCACAAAATTTTACACGGATTGTTTTAGTACTGATCTTAATATATCTGCGAGATTTCACCACAATATGTTGAGATTTGGACATAGTTCCAATATATATGTATCGCCCGATTTACACTTATAAGGCTGTATTAAACAGAATTTATAACCGATCTGCACAAAATTTGTCACGGATTGTTTTGTTGGTTATCGTAACATATATGCGAGATTTTATCAAAATTGGCTTAAATTTTAATGTAGCACCCGTAGGTATTTATCGCTGGAATTGGACTTATATGACCGTAGTAACCACAATTTTCAAACGATCTTTTTAAAAATCGGTTCAGATTTAGATATAGCTCTCATATACATATATATTGATATATTGCCCGAATTTATAATTGTAGGGTAGGTGTAGGATATTATATAGTCGTCTCCGCCCGACTTTTGATTTTCGTTAGTGGTTTTAAAGTATCTTTATGTTAAGATGATAAATTACATGCAGTGACATCGGGAAGTATACATACACGAACCCCACTCAAAAAACATGTTTGAACTCACCACCACAGGATGGGTGTATTCTAACTTAGTCATTCTGTTTGTAACACCTCGAAATATCGATCTGCGAACCCATAAAGTACATATATCCTTATTCGTCTTGACATTCTAAGTCGATCTAGCCATGTCCTTTCATCCGTCCCTCCGTCCGTTAAAATCACGATAGCGGTCGAACGAATTAAAATATCCGCTTGAAATTTTGTACAGATAAATCTTATTGATGCAGCTCGTTGGGGATTGCAAATAGGCAATATCGGTTTATTTAAATATAGCCCTCATATAAACCGATCTGTGGTCTTCTTGAGAACCTAGAGGCCTCACTTTTCATTCAGCTTTGCTGAAATTTGGCACAAAGCTTACTCCTGCGAAAGGTAGCGTTCTTTCGAGAGACTGACGGATGGACATGTCTAGATCGACTTAAAATGTCTAGACGATCAAGAATACATGTACTTTCTTACACGCATATTTCGAGTTGTTACAAACGGTATGACGAAATTAGTATACCTCCATCCTATGGTGGAGGTTATAAAAACTCTTATCTGGTGTGATGCAAGATAATGAGTTCTTCGAAGACCTTTTGAGTAAGCTGCAATAAACAGGTGTTAGCCACTTTAGGGAATCAATGGATATGCAGGTTAGGTTTGTCGCGGTGTAACACAATTTTTAAACCTTCCACCATAGGATGGAGGTATACTAATTTCGTCATTCTGTTTGTAACTCCTCGAAATATTCATCTTAGACCCCATAAAATATATACAATATATTCTTGATCGTCATGACATTTTAAGTCGATCTAGCCATGTCCGTCCGTCCGTCTGTCTGTCGAAAGCACGCTAACTTCCGAAGGAGTAAAGCGAGGCGCTAGAAATTTTGCACAAAAACCTTTTATTAGTGTAGGATGGTCGCGATTATAAATGGGCTATATCGGTCCACGTTGGATATAGCTGCCATATAAACCGATCTTGGGTCTTGACTTCTTGAGCCTTTAGAGGGCGCAATTCTCATCCGATGTGACTGAAATTTTGCATGAGGTGTTTTATTATGACTGCCAACAACTTTGTTGAAAATGGTTTAAATCGGTTCATAACCTGATATAGCTGTCATATAAACCGATCTGGGGTCTTGACTTCTTGTGCGTCTAGAGGACGCAATTATTTTCCGATTTGGCTAAAATTTTGGACGACGTGTTAAGTTATGGCTTCCAACAACTGGGCAATCTATGGTCTAAATCGGTTCATAACTTGATATAGCTGCCATATGGACCGATCATGAATCTTGACTTCTTGAGCCACTAGAGGGCGCAATTCTTATCCGACTTGGCATAAATTTCGCAAGACGTGTTTTATTAGGACTTCTAATAACTGTTCTAAAAATTAATCAAATCGATTCATAAGCTGATATAGCTGCCATATAAACCGATCTGAGATTTAGAAGAAGTCTTCAGAGCCTTCAGAGAGCGTTATTCTCATCCGATTTGGTTGAAATTTTGTACAACGACAACTTCTCCCATGACCTTCAACATATGTGTTTAATATGGTCTGAATCGATCAATAGCTTGATACAGCTCCCATATAAACCTATCTCCCGATTTTGCTTCTTGAGCACTTACAAGACGCAATTCTTATCGGAATGAACTGAAATATTACACAATGACTTCTGCAATAATCAGCATTCATTTATGGTCTGAATCGGGCTATAACTAGATATAGCTCCAATAGTATAACAGTTCTTATTCAATATTCTTTGTTTGCCTAAAGGAGATACCGCGCAAAGAACTCGACAAATGTGAACCATGGTAGAGGGTATATAAGTTTCGGCCCGGCCGAGCTTAGCACGCTCTTTCTTGTTTTACTTATACATTAAGTTTCCTTCTGATAAAAATGCTTATTGAACGATTGGGAAGCCATAAAAGTCAATATTGATATGGCCGTACCAATATGCGCTTCCTACTACTAACTAAATTTCCCATGAATATTCCACTAGGGAACAGGAGATACTACTCTCATATCATTGATAAGAGGAATCCTTTTTAATGCCGAATCCGAACGGCGTGCCGCATAGTGACACCACTTGGTAGGGAAATTTCAATATGGCAGGATACCTCACATATGTAGCCAGCATTAGTAGGGGGATAACCACCGCTGGAAATTTTTCTGATGTTCATGCCGGGATTTAAACCTAGGCGTTCTGCGGACATGCTAACCTCTTCCACGACTTCATTTGCAGCTACTCCTACGGAACATCCCACCATCCGCAACCTGTGGACGCGCAAGATAGCTCTCAGCTGATCTTCTCATGATAACAAATCGGAGCTCAAAGTTCAAACCTGTGTGGTACTCATGGTTATCCCATGCCGGGAAAACATATCTCGTCACAATGTTATCTTATTAAAATCAAGATTAGGCACTTATGTTATTGCTCATTTGTGTGCATATATGACTTATTTTCCACTTTCCTTAAACCCTTATTCTAGTATAAATATTATATATCATTACTCTCGTAAAGGACGTCATTTGAATTTCTCTATATTTATAGCTAATATTTTGCAAGCATCTGAACACCCTCTCATCAGCCTGATATTTTTTCCAATGGTCCTTAAATGAAGCACAGTTCCAGAACAATTCCTTTAATAAGCATTTAAAGCCAGAGATAAATTTTATGGTTAATCAATGGGCATCAGCTTAATTAAATAACATTTATGGGTAGAATGCAAAATGGCCATCAACGATAAGGATATGACAGGATAAATATTTACCACAGCCAAGCAACTTCACATTTAAAAAAAAACTCTACAAACCATAACCCCAGAGGAGCAACCAAAAATTCTTGAATGAAAACGAAAACAAAAGGTCCCAGGAGAGAGACAATGTGGGAGAAAGTGAACAATGGAAGAGTTGCAGAGGACAAAAAGTTTGTTGAAGGACACGCGGCGCCAGTCAACAAAAACTTATTTCGTCCACACACACACACACGCAGTCTCACTCTTAAAATAACAACAACAGCAAAAGAAAACAAAAAATGGAAACAAATAACAAAGTGAAGAAAAATTGAAATTTAAACAGGACAACAGTCCAATAATAAAATACATATTTGTCCAACCAAAACAAGTATAACAATGCAGGATAACAGCAACAGCAATGGCAGATGAAGCAATTAACAAATTATTTGCTTAGATGAACTGCTTTGGAAGGCTCTAGGATGTGACGCATGAAAATACTGCCAAGCAGAGAATCTATTCCAAGTGATGTCAGTACAACACATCGCTCATACTAACCACAACATCTTATTGTTTATTTGCAAGATTTGATGGTGGTACGAAACGAATTGGCATGAGGCTAGATGAATTAGAGATACTTAAGACTGTCAATAACATGTGAGAAATACATTTATCCATTATTTGTTAAAAGGAATTCACTTTTATATCCATATAAATTTGGGAAAATATTTGTTCAACAACACAGATATGTATGACAAATAAAATGTTAGTTTTTCGATTATAATTCATAGGCAAATAAAAGTACATTTGCTCTGAATTGTCAGCTATGGATAACCAAGCATGTATTAAATTACTTGGTGAAGGTGGCAGGCAAATAACTTTCCAAACACTGCAAAGATTTTCTTATACACCATCAAAGGACGGAGATATATTCATATTGTCACTTCAAAATATCCATTCTCTACTCTACAAAGTATGGATATACTTTTAGATGATTTGGGCAAGTCCTTCCATTCCTTTTTCTGTGGTAATCACGTTAGAGTCTGTAGAAACTAGGACAATGTTGTTTTACCATAGGCTGGTTAAGTTTGAAGATTGGCTATATCGGACACTATCATGATAAGCTCTGTATATTCTGTTTCTTAACATGGATTTATAAAAGGAAGATCAAGATCAATCAATCCATTGAGGCTTTCTCTATACAGTGTCACGTCGATGCGGTATTCACTGATTTTAGTAAAACCTTTGATAAGATAAGTCACAGCCTTTTGATTTTCAAATTTGACAATTTGGGGTTTCCACCTTCCCTTTTGAACTGGATATCTTCATATTTATCCTGTAGGACTCAACAAGTTGTTTATAAAGGAATTTTATACCGTCCTATATTTTGCCACATCTGGGTTCCCTAAGAGAAGTCATATAGGGCCGATTCTATTCACACTGTATCTTACCATCCATTCTATCTACTATCCATCATCAGCACGTACCGAATGTTAATGCATGCTGACGATGTTTAGCTTTTTTCTCCCATTACTTCTGCCGTTGATTTTGCTGTCATCCAGAGAGATCTGGTGCGATACGAATTATATGACTCTAAACCTGAGTAAATGCAAGAAAATGACCTTTTACACAAGATCTGCCTTGACGACGTCGTGATATTTTATTGGTGGACCCCAACTGGATAAAGTGGATCTGTTTAATGACTTAGGTGTGTTATTTGATGGCAAGCTGAAATTTAATGCTCATATTGATTCTGTTGTCAGTAGATCAATGTCTACTCTAGGTTTCATCTAACGATGGTCTGACGAGTTCAACAATCCATACTTGTATAAATATCTTTTTACTTCCCTTGTCAGGCCAATGCTCGAGTACGCTTCCATCATATGGTCTCCTAGTTATCAGTGCTATATAGACAGAGTTGAATCTGTCCAGAAACAATTTCTTATTTTCGCATTAAGAGGATTGGGTTGGAGTAGCCTTTTGGATCTTCCGCCCTATGTACATAGTTTGAAATTGATTGACTTACCAACTTTGCAACATAGACGTTTTATGCCACTGATTCTATCGTCCTCCAGAGAGATCTGGTGCGATACGAATCGTATGACTCTGAACCTGAGTAAACGCAAGAAAATTACCTTTTACAGAAGATCTGCCTTGAAGACGTCATATTTATTGATGGACACCAACTGGATAAAGTGGATCTGTTTAATGACTTGATGGCAAGCTGAAATTTTATGCTCATATTGATTCTGTTATCAGTATATCAATTTTGTAATTTGTAATTTATTTATTTACACCCGCACAACAAGAATATAAAATTCTTATAATTAAAGTGCGGGTAATAACTCCAACAATTTTACATAGTAAACACTTAAAACTAAGAATCTATAGCTATACAATACATCACAGATTTTGAATGAATAACTTAAGGAAAAAACTAACAATTGTGGCTTTGTAGATTTGAATTTAAAAGAAAAAAAAACAAAAGTGAATTTATCAATTAAAGAGGAATTAGTAGACTTAGTTGATCCGAAAAAAAAAGAAATTGAGGTAAGTATAGAAGAATAAAAATAAATATATAAATGAGTCTTAACATTCATGAACTTAATGCAGTAAAATGTTTTCAAAGTCTGGTTTTAAATGTTGCCGAGTTACTGAGTAATTGCAGATCGTTAGGAAGAGAATTCCAGAGACGTACAGCGAATATGAACATATGCCATTCGGAAACAAGCTCCGATACATTTTGGGAATGATTTTTTTACCTCTAGTAGATCTGGCGAAATCAATAAATCCATACAGATATTGTGGTGCCTGCGTGTAGATCAGTTTATGCAGGAAAGTAAGCGATCTAAGGAACAACAATTGCTGTAAGGAGACGCCATACAGAGATAAAGAGTATTCAGAGATGGAATCGTGCCGTCTCAAGCCAAACACATAACGAGTAACGCTATTAAAAAAGGTGTTTAGCTTACGTCTACTTACCGAGTCGCAATTAGCAAACAACTCACAGCCGTAGAGAATGCCAGGAACCAGATAAGTATTTGCCAAGATAGACCTAACCCGCAGCGGAGTAACCGACAGAGTGGCCCAGAGAGCACGCAATTTTGAATATGCCTGACCAACGACAGAGTCGATATGATTACTCCAAGTCAGAGTGCTGTTAATAACAACGCCCAAGTTCTTTGCATGAGGAACGATTTCCAATCTAGAGTCGTTAATGAATATACCGACATCACATGAAAAACGAGACATTCGTTTCTGATAACCACACACTTGGACTTTACAGGGTTGAGACACAGGCCATTGGCTTTCGTCCACGTGCTGACTCTTGACAGATGATTGATTAAGCAGACGTATGTTTTCAGCAATCTCATCCCTCGGACTGCCGATATATATTTGTACATCGTCAGCGTACATGTGTACCTCACAATAAGACAATTGACCCGCCAAGTCGTTACTGTACAATGAAAAGAGAAGAGTACCCAGAATTGATCCCTGAATGTCTACTCTAGGTATCATCTAACGATGGTCTGAAGAGTTCAACAATCCATACTTGTATAAATATCTTCTTACTTCCCTTGTCAGGCCAATGCTCGAGTACGCTTCCATCATATGGTCTCCTAGTTATCAGTGCTATTTAGACAGAGTTGAATCTGTCCAGAAACAATTTCTTATTTTCGCATTAAGAGGATTGGGTTGGAATAGCCTTTTGGATCTTCCGCCCTATATGGATAATTTGAAATTGATTGACTTACCAACTTTGAAATATAGACGTTGTATTCTTGTTATCGCTTTCATGCAGAAGCTTATAAACGGGAAAATCAACTCTCACATTTAATAAAAAAAAAAACATTAGCTCTAATGTTCCTTCTAGGACAACAGGACACTTCATTCCCTTAAAATTACCCATATTTAGAAGTTGTTACCAAAAGAAAAATCGTTTTAATAAACTTTGCAAACAGTTTAATGGAAAAAGTTATTTATTTTCAACATCGGATTCTATTTTTGTTATTAAACAATCCATTCTAAGACACGTTAAAACCGAGCCGTATAAAAAGGGGTTGCCAACTGACCATCCTATTGTTCCTACTACTACATTATTGAATCTCAGAAATCTTCATGTCATTCGACTAAAAATAATCTATGTATCCAGCGTGTTTCTATATCCTATTCGATCTTGTATCCAGCGTGTTCCAGTATTCTGTCAAATCGGACGATATATAAGGCAGCTTTATCTAAATCTTAACCGATTTCTACGAAATTCACCAGTAATATTAAAAGTCACAAGAAAATCCTTCTTACTAAATTTCGAGAGAATCGGTTATCAAATCCCCACTTTATTGCAATATTTCTCAAAATCGGACTAACATATACATGGGAGCTATATCGAAATCCGAATCGATTTCAACCAAACTTTACAGATATTGTGGAAGTCGGTGAGGAAAGCGTTGTACAACATTTTCGGAAGATTGGTCAATAAATGAGCTTGCAATGGCTCTAGGAGTGAAAATCGGGCGATATATGTATTAAAGCTATATACAAATCAGAACCGATTTCTATGAAATTCACCAGTAATGTTCAGAGTCAAGAGAAATTCCTTCCTACCTAATTTCGAGAGAATCGCTTAACAAATAACCATTTTATTGCATTATTACTGTAAATCGGACGAACATAAATATGGGAGCTATATCCAAATCTGAGCCGATTTTTTCCAATTTCAATAGGTTTCGTCTCTTGGCCGAAAAATATGCCTGTAAAAAATTTTAAGATGATCGGATGAAAACTGCGACCTGTAGTTTGACATGGGCAGACGGACATAGCTAAATCGAATCAGAAAGTGATTCTGACTCCAAAGTAGTGGTGTAGAGTATAAAGAGCTATGTTGGCGGATTATTTTTCCCTCCACTCTAGGCTGTTTGTAACTCCTCGAAATATTCGTTCAAGACCCCATAAAGTATATATATTCTTGATCATCATGATACTTTAACTCGATAAAGTCAAGTCCGTCCGTTTATCCGTCGAAAGCACGCTAACTTTCGAAGGAGTAAAGCCAGCCGCTTGAAATTTTGCACAAATACTTCTTATTAGTGTAGGTCGGTTAGGATTGTTAATGGGGCATATCGGTCCGAGTTTTTATATAGCTGCCATATAAACCGATCTTGGATCTTGACTTCTTGAGCCACTAGAAGGCGCAATTCTTATCCGACTTGACTTAAAATGTGCATGACGTGTTTTGTTTTGACTTCCAACAACTGGGCTAAGAAGAGTTCAAATCGGTTCATAACCTGATATAGCTGTCATCTAAACTTATCTGGGGTCTTGACTTCTTGAACCACTAGAATATGCAATTCTTATCCGACTTGGCTGAAAACTTGCATGACGTGTTTTGTTATGACTTTCCACAACTGTGCTAAGTATGGTTCAAATCGGTCCATAACCTGATGTAGGTGCCATATAAACCTATGTGGGATCTTGGCTTCTTGAGCCTCTACAGGTCGCAATTATTATCCGATTTTGCTGAAACGGCAACGGAAACAACGGCATCTCCCATGACCTTCAACATACGTGTCGAATATGGTCTGTATCGGTTAATAATCTAATACAGCCTCCCTATAAACCGATCTCCCTATTTTACTTCGTTAGACCCTATACAGCGCAATTCTTACTCGTATTGTCTCAAATTTTACACAATAACTTCTACTATCGTCTCTTACATTCAAATCAATTATAGTCCGAATCGGACCATAAGTTGATATAGCTCCAATATTATAGCAATTATTTTCTTATTCTTTGTTTGCCTAAAAAGAGATATCGGGAAAAGAACTCGACAAATGCGATCTATGTTGGAGGGTATATAAGATTCGGCCCGGCCGAACTTAGCACGCTTTTACTTGTTTTATCTTAACTTGCTCAAAAGGGTTGCCAACTGTGCGCCCTAATCAAAATCCTGATTTTTTAAGCTTTTGTTTACTAAGTTGACATGCTGCTGTACCTTCTGTCTCTTTATACGCGTCGTTCCTGTTTCACCCCTATTCCTATTTCATTATTTTATTGGAATCCTGTCTATGGACTTTTCATGCTTTCACCTACGATCATTGATCCAGCCTATAACCCTATTTAAGCCTATCGTTTCTGTTAGCTCCTGCTGCTGTGTCCTGGTCGCGTCTGGGACAAAAATCCGTCGCTGCGGATTCGACGACGTTGCCGGTTCCATCTGTATCCGTTACTGTGGATTTGATAATATTACCGATTCCATCTTGAATCCATTACTGCGGATCCGCGCTTGTGCTTCAATGCCGAAACCGTTACTGCGAGTTCATCGTTATTTTATTCGTCTTTGGTTTACAGAGATGCTTAATCCGAATTCATTACTGCGGGTTCGGCGATTACTTTACTATGCATACTTTTGGCTATCTCTACGGGTGAATGTGAGCTAACTTGTGTTGATGATTTTACCGTTTTTTTCGTTTATTTACCTCTTCCTGATGATACTAAATGGATATTAAAATTGTAATGTATATTATTATATGTATGGTTTGCCCAGCTGCCACTAGCTGATGAAATAAATATGGAAAGATATCCCAATTTTACTTCTTCAGCTCATAAAAGGTGTAATATTAAACATTTTAATTGTAGTAGGAGATTTTTAACTTCTCTCCAAAAAAGGGGCGGCACGCCGTTCGGACTCGGCTGTGAAAAGGAGGCCCCTTACCATTGAGCATAAACTTGAATTGGACTGCACTCATTGATATGTGGGAAGTTTGCCCCTGTTCCTTAGTGGAATGTTCATGGGCAAAATTTGCATATGCAGGAGATTTTAATAAATAGAAAGAGAGAACATCTTTCATCAAAATCAGTAAGCTCGATTTTGATTTTAGATTTCTTCGAATTTATCATAGATTACGCTTTTGACAACCGCCAAAATTCACCTACCATAATCCAGAGACATATACATATTAATTTAAAATTGCATATTGACAGAAAATCAAAGACAAAACCTCAAACATTTTTTTTTTAATAAATACCTTAAATACAATAATATTACCATTGACAACGTCCATTACCACCTATAATTCCCTCTTCATTGATAAATCACTACATGAAAATATTGCAAAAAGCATCAAAACCCATATAAGTACATAATAACTTACAAAATTCCTCGCATATCGTCTAGAGAGGATGTAAGTGTGTCTCTGAGTTTGACACTATCTACCAAATCTTTACAGCTCACTTCTGGCTTAACAATAGCATGAAAACAAACATGCAAAACCCATATCCCACAAAGCTTTAGCGATTAAAATATGCTACAGAATAAATTTTCTTTGAACCTTCGCCTCGACCGCCCACAAAAGAACAAAGTTTTCATAGCTTTTGGCAGTTGTTGCTTCTATTATCTATAGCCAAGTAGAGCGTCTATTTTCCCTCTCCTCCGATGTTGAAGTTTCTTTTCTATTCTTTCATCGTCGTTCATGTTTACTTTTTTCGAAATTCAAAACATTATCTTTACATGTTCAAAGTTGGCAAATTTACGCAATCAATTGCCAGGCGGCAATATGTGTAGGCAACTATTTTTGCAAGTGACAAAGGGAGGAGTATAATAATACTACTGATACTGATGCTGATGGTACAAGACATGTGTACAGCAAATGGATTTCGAAGCACAGTGTGTTGAATAAAGAGTTTTTTATACCCACCACCGTAGGATAGGGATATATTCATTTAGTCATTCCGTTTGCAATACATCGAAATATCAATTTCCGACCCTACAGTATATATATTTTGAATCGTTGTAAAATTCTAACACGATTAAACGATGTCCGTCCGTCTGTTGTAATCACTCTACAGCACACTCTGAAATTTGGCACAGATATGTCTTTTTGGTGCACGATGGTTAAGTTATTGAACGGGCGAAATCAGACCATATTTGGATATAGCTGCCATATAGACCGATCTGCCGATAAAGGGTCTAATGCCCATATATGCTTTATTTTTATCCGATTTCGCTGAAATTTGAAACAGTGAGTAGTTTTAAGCTTCCCGACATCTGACCCAAATATAGTTCAGATCGGAGTATATTTAGATATAGCTGCCAAATAGATTTTCCCCTGTTCTTTAATGACAAAATTCGCAAAATTTACAATTTTGGCATATACCCCGATCTCCCGATAAAGGGTCTGAAGCCCGTAAAAGCTTTATTTTTTAACTGATTTCTCTGAAATTTGAAACAGTGAGTAGTTTTAGGTCTCCCAATACAGGACCTATATTTAGATAAAGCTGTCATAGAGACCGATTTGCCGATAAAGGGTCTGAAGCCCCTAAAAGCTTTATTTATTACCCAATTTCGCTGAAATTTGAAACAGTGGGTTATTTTAAGCCTCCTGACATCTGGCTTAAATTTGGATTAAATCGAACTATATTTAGATATGGCTGCCATATAGACCGGTCTCCCGAAAAAGAGTCTAGTGCTCATAAAAGCTTTATTTTTTATCCGATTTCGCTGACATATGAAACAGTGAGTTGATTTAAGCCTCCCGACATCCGGCCCAAACATGTTTCAGATCGAACTATATTTAGATATAGCTGCCAAATATCAAAATTTAGTTTTCTGACAAAATTTAGTTTATTGATCATTTGGATTTTTGACAAACTTTTAATTCTTAACAAAATTGTGATTTTTGACAAAATTTTGATTTTTGACAAATTTTCGATTTTTGACAAATCGATATTTGACAAATTTTCTTTTTTTGACAAAATTTCGATTTTTTACAAAATTCCAATTTTTGACAAAATTTCGATTTTTGATAAAATTTCGTTTTTTTTTTTGACAATAGTTGATATATGACAAAAATTTCGATTTTTGAAAAAATTTCGATTTTTGACAAAATTTCGTTTTTTGACAACATTTTGATATTTTAACAAATTTCGTTTTTTGACAAAATTTTGATTTTGGAAAACATTGAGATTTTTGACAAATATCAGTTTTTAATAAAATACCGATTTTTGACAAAATTTCGATTTTTGACAAAACTTCGATTTTTGAAAAAATTTCGTTAATTGGCAAAATTCTTTTGCTGATCAAATTTCGATTTCTGGCAAAATTAAGATTTTTGAAATAATTTAGATTTTTGACAAAATTTTAATTTTTGACAAAATTTTGATTACTGACAAAATTTAGATTTTTTACCAAACTTCAAACTTTGATAAAATTTGGATTTTTTACGAAACTTCAATCTTTGACAAAATTTAAATTTTTGACAAATTTTCTGTTCTGATAAGATTGTAATTTTTACCAAAAAGTAGACTTTTGACAAAATTTCAAGTTCTGACAAAATGTCAATAATTGACTTTTTTGAAAATTGTGATTTTGACAAAATTTTGAAGTTTGATTTTCGGTTTTTAGCAAAATTAAAATTTTTACCTAATTTCGATTTTTGACATAGTTTCGGTTTTCGACAACATTTTAGAGTTTTACCATTTTTTTTTTTTTGACAATCATTTCATGTTGAAAACTTTCTAGATTTAATAAATGTTCACATTGTATTAAATTTTCGATTTGTGAAATTTTTTTTTTAATATTTTGATTTCTTGATTTTCTAGACATATTTTAGATTTTCTTCAAAAAGATTTTGAGTTTATTTGTTTTTGGAAAAATTAACGATATACCAAATTGTTTTGAAAAAATTGCGTTTTGTTATGACTAATTATTTATTTTTAACAAATTTAAAATTTTTCGATTTTTACAAATATTTAGATTTTTAAAAATTTTTCGATTTTTACAAATGTTTCGATTTTTACAAGTTTTTGATTTAAAAAAAAAAATTCTTCAAGCAAATGGGTCAGTTAAGTGGGAAGAGATCCCGTCTGATGCTGACAATAACAAACTTATATTCAAGTTTTTTGTTTCCTGTCCCACCGTGTATCGTTAGAGATTGTAAGTATTTATTTTCTAACCCTCAGCAGATAAGCACTTTCAGTAACTATAACCTGATAGCCCCTCTCAACCACTGTGCCTTATTTGCATACATGTTTTGAATTTGACTCTGTCCAAACTTAACTGTGAGGTTTATATTCGATATGCCATAGCCCTAGGGAGGGATTATAAATATTCGCAATTGGAATAAGGGCTACTCCTTCACATTATATGCAGCGGCTCCCATAATGCCTAAAGGTTAAAATTGTTTTACTCAATACCCGCATACTGTAATCCATTAAAAAGGATCCATCCACTTGCAAAAAATATTAAAGCTACTTAATATGAGTAGATGTTTGGGATAACTTATACCAGCTCATGATGGTTACCCTTGTCTGAGGTCATCTTCATATGTTGGTGTGAATTTTGCATGATTTTATGTTTGTGGTGTTTTTTTTTTTTTTTGCAAAACGTGCTATGAAATTTTAATTTTAAGGCTATTTTCAGCATTTCTCAACATAAAAAACTACATGACTTGGTCCATGGTATCATGGATCCATTTACTCAACCAAGCAAATTGAAGAGATTTTCTTCGACATAATTATTAAAGCGTGCCAGTGCTCACTTATGGATCCATAAAATTCCGCCCCTATAGCTGTTCCCCTTAAAATTTCCTCTTCCTTTGACATTTCAATAAGTTGCTTACCCCTTTCCGTCCTCCCATCTTTGACTGTTTATGATGATGGTCTGTCTGTCTGTATGGACAAATATTTTGCAGACTTTTGGGATTTCTTTGATGAATGTCAATGAGCCCTCGAAACGCATAACTTGCTCATTAAATAATTCTGGACACACACAATGAGCCATCAGCAAATGTGTGGCATCATAATTTTTGACATTTTATGATTTCAATTTAACTCAACGACCGCCAAGACCAACCATCACCACCAACCACCACTTAGTCTCATCATCAGCATGTTCATGCCATACATCATCGCTGCAACATCATGGTCAGCGTTAAAAAACAGACCCAGCAAATAGTTTGAGTTGCAGATGTTATAAACAAAGCATCCATTATACAGTGTAAAGAATGCTACGTAGATAGCAAAGTAGTACTTGGAGTGCTCGAAGTAAGAATTATAGCTTCTTCAATGTTTTCAACGTTCTTGACTCAATTAAACATATTTAATGAATACTTTAAACAGGTCTTATTGTGAGCAATAAGAAGAACCTACGGAATCATAAAGAATCAAAGTTGCACAGTGGGATTGAAAACAAAAAAGTTAAATATGTCTGTCACAAAAATACTTAATTTTTTTTTAAATTTGTATCCTTGTCGAGGTTTTTTTTTTTTTTGTTTTGGGATTTAGGAAAATATTTCTAGATAGATTTTCAGTCCGAAAACTGTATCGGTCTGCTGATGAATTTTGCACAAAATTTACCGAAAAGTTTAACAATCTGAACCTTCAATGTCAAGTTATGCGGCTTTGAAATAAAAATGAAAAAATGTTTTTAGTTCATCCGGCCGAACTTTGGTTTTTGCCAAAACTATTAAGGCTTCAATCCTTAATTCTTTCCAGAATTGCTCTTCTACCAATATTCAGTTCATTGAACTGTTTGGTCAATAACTCTAACTTTTAAATCAACATTTGTCTCATATTGGCAATTACAAAACTTATTGACTTTAAGTTTTAATGAAAATAACAAATAAAAGATTTTTTGTTCTTGTTTCTCCACAAATACATTTAATACTAAATTTATTTTGTTTAATTTTATTCTTAAACCAAAAACTTTTAGAAAAATCAAAACAAATTGCAATCATTGCAATAACAAACTTCTTCCTGGGATTTGCAAATGGTATGCCAACATTGGAATGGGTGATTGGATGATGGAGGATTAAAAATAATCAGTTTGCCATTTGCATTCGAAGTAATTTGGCATGAAAATGATTTTTAAGCCAAACACTAAGAGAAAGAGAATGATAAAGTTTTGGCATTTTAGCAAAAATTGTTTGCATACAACACAACTTGAAGGGGGACGAAAGTGGAGGGAGTGAGCGATCAAAAGCAGTTTCATTACAGTCTACAGAGTGAAGCCAGAGTACGTATTTGGTTTAGCATTTCCCAAACTATATTTCAAATTGTGTGGCATAAAGTTACTGTAGGACGGAGTACCATATTTACAAATGATTCGAAATTCTTGTTTTTGTAAAATTGAAGATTTAGTCAATTTAAACGAAATTTAGATTTGCCTGTTTTGTGCTTATTACAAGCCTTGGGGTTTTTCAGGGCACCTGTCCTGGATTGGGTAGAGTTACCGCTCGCTCCAGAGGCCAAGTACATGGTCGTGAAATTAAACTGGAGAATGAATGTCAAAGCAAGGATGAAAAGGGGACCGCATCGCTCTACAGCTGTCACAATTTGATCAAAAGGAGTTGGGGGCCTAGGCCGTTGCCGTTGCACTTGACTTTTACTGCAGTTGTTCCGCAAGATGATCGGCAAGTCGTACCCGGTAACAGTGGCAAGAGTAGTGCCCCGAGGGAGGCGCTGAATACCATTCTCGATTTCAAGCCTTTGGACCTGTATGATGGGTGTCTAGCAACGAACGCTATACAGTTGAGAGAATCAAGTACATAACGTTCCTCAAACGTTGGATGTTCTGGGATAGAGATGCAGAGTGGTCTCATGTTATATGCGACGCGAAGAGAGTACTTCCTTGTTGACAAATTTGACATTGTTTCCCCGATAAGGGATCCCAGGGATAGGGACACTCTGTCCTTCCCGGGACCCTCTGTATGCGTGGATGGTTCTGCATTAACTATGGACACCTAAGCAGCAGTCTTCACTAAATTCTTTGGAATCTGATTAACTTATAGGCTACTGAATAAGTGAAGCGTATTTGACTGGATGCCATGTTCATGCTGAAGCGGCGGGGCGAACAGACTGTCACGATATATGTGGACAGTCGGGCGGTGCTTAAGTCTCGGGCGTCGTGCCATATTACGTAGAAGCTGGTAACAAGCACAAGCGCGCTTCGTTCGGCCGGGCCAAATTTTATACACCCTCCACCATGGATTGCATTACTCAAATTCTTTGGCCGATATCTCTTCATAGAAAAACACAGGATAATGGATAAGAATTGCTATGCTATTTCAGCTATACCAAGTTGTGAACCGATTGAAGCCATACTTGGTTTGGCTGTTGCAGACCAAAGTGGAATTCGTTGTGCAAAATTTCAGCCAAATCTGATAAGAATTGCGCCATATAGTTTCTCAAGGAATAAAATTGGGAGATCTGTTTATATGGGAGCCATGCCAGGTTATGGACCGATGCAGACCATATTTAGCACATATGTTAAAGGTCATATAAGAAGTGGTTGTGCAAAATTTATACCAAATTGGAATAGAATTGTTACCTCTAGAGGCTCAAGAAGTATAATCGGGAGATCGGTTTATATTGGAGCAGGTCGTGAACCGGTTAAAGCCATACTTGGCGCAGATGTTGATGGTAAAGCCATCAAAAAAATATTTTCCAAAGTTCAACCAAATCGGAAAACAATTGAGCCCTTTTGAGGCTCACGAAATCAAAACCCGAGATCGCATTTTTTGGGAGCTATATAAGGTTATGAACTGATTTGAACCATACTTGATGCAATTTTTAAAAGTTAAAACCAAACACTTCATGCTAAATTTCAACCAAATCGGATAATAGCTGCGCCCTCTATCGGCTCAAGAAGTCAAGATCCAAAATCGGTTTATATGGGAGCTATATAAGTTTTTTTAACCGATTTGAGCCACACTTGGCACAGTTGTTGATATTCAAACCAAAACACTTCATGCAAAATTTCGGATATTAATTGCGCCCTCTAGCGGCTCAAGAAGTCAAGATCGGAGATCGACTTATATGGGAGCTATATCAGGTTATGAACTGATTTGGACCATTCTTGGCAGAGTTTTTGGTAGTCGAAATAAAACACTTGGTGCAAAATATCAGCCAAATCGGATAAGAATTGCTGGTGATTGGTTTATGTGCACGCAAAAAAATAAAACGTTTGGGAAATGTTTACGACAAAGAAAATACTTTTTTCACGAAGTTTTCCTATTAATGTAACCGTGTCACGTTTCGTTAGCCGTAAACGTAGTATTATTGAACACCACTAACTTTATTTATTGTAAACCCTTTAGAAGCTTCGTCAACGGTAAAAGGACCTACCTTTCGTTGTAAACTCAAAAACTCTTTAATTGCAATGGTGTTTCGATAACCGCAAACTATTATTCGTACACTGGACCAATAATTATTCTCTTGAGTCTCTCCAACTAGAGAGAAAGGGTTGATATTTGAGGGTATAGACCAGTGGTTAGCAAAAATACTCACTTTATTGCACATTGCATTGTACGTACACAAGAAAATAACCCCAGGCAGACCCATAGGTTAGCAAATAATTGCAATTGTGTGCTCTCCTGTTTCCTTTTTTGTTTTGACTGAGCAAAGAGCAGTCAGTATGTTGAGCTGCTCGGACGAGTGCAAGTGATAAATTTTAAAGTTTCGATACAAAAATACTTGTATGTCCAATGACAAAAATCATTAGAGTAAGATTCTAAACGCAATCACAATCATTCCATATGGGACTCACAGCCATCTGGCGACGCCCGCGTCAGTGATTTTTTGTTTGCCATATGAAATGTATGTAAACAATTTGACGCTGAATCTTTACTCTTTGATTGCGTTTAGACTCTAACATACAAATGGCTGCCAGGTATAAGAAAACACAGCAAGAATTTCTTAGGCACATACATTGTTTGGTAACACTTATGCGATAAAGAAATATCCATCACAAAGTATGTATTTAAATGTGCGAAAACAACAACAACCATTTTTTGTTTTATTTATAGCATAACGAAAAACAGCATATCACTATTATAGAGACTATTATGGAGTAATGCGAAAATGGAAGGCTTTTATCATAATTATAATTGTGTCATACCATCGAACTAAATCCAAATACAGTCTGAAAAAGTTTGAATTACCAACTGTAAGCAGATCTTAGTCTCAAATCGTAAAAATATGAGTTTGAACTATGTTACAATATTAAATTGAACTTGGCATCCGTTTTAAACATTTGACGTTATGTAGTGCTACGTCAAATAAAACATCTCTTGCAAAATTTTGTAAGGATGGGACCAAAATTGTGGCTACTACAGGCCGTCACAAAAAGAACTTCGTGCCAAATTTGGTAAAGATCGGACTAAAATTTGTCCTTCTACAGCCTTAATAGGTCAAATCGGATGAAAGTTATATATGGGAGCTATATCTAAATCAAAATCGATTTAGATGCAATTTTACACCCGTACTAAGACGTCATGGAGGCCACCGAAGCGCAGAGGTTAGCATGACCGCCTATGACGCTGAACGCCTGGGTTCGAATCCAGGCGAGACCATCAGAAAAAATTTTCAGCGGTGGTTTTCCCCTCCTAATGCTGGCAACATTTGTGAGGCATATCGGATGAAAGATGTATATGAGAGCTATGTCTAAATCTGGACCGATTTCAATGAAATTTTGACACATATTGGGATATCAAAGAAAACGCTATATGGGAGCTATATCTAAATCTGGACCGATTTTTTTCAAAATCAATAGCATTCGTCCGTGAACAAAAAAAGAGACTTACGCAAAATTTTGTGAAAATCGAACAACAAATGCGACTTGTGCCTTGATTACAAAAATACATAGACAAATAGACGGACATAGGAAGTGATTCTTAGCCGATGCGTATAGTTATCGATGGGTCTAGCTTTTCTCCTTCTTAGAGTTGCAAACAAATGCACAACCCTGTACCACAATGGTAGTGTAGGGTATACAAAAAGAATAACTAATTGAAACCCCGAATAACATGTTCTATATATCAAGAATGAATGGTATTGTAAGGTAAAAAAACTTTTTATGTCACAAATTCTTGCAAGAATTTACTTTTATATACTTTAATAGTAAATAAAGTCCAACATTTTCAGAATAGAACTTTACTTGGCGAAAATTTCCTTTATATCAAAGGAATTATTTTTTTTGCGTGTGCGGGCTATATCCAATCTATGGTGGTGGAACTTGTTTGCTTGTTATTTATTTGGGAACCCAATATACTCAAATTCAAAGTTGCAAATCGATTGATTTACAAGAAGCGGTGGTGGTCCGAAATTGATTATGGATGGCCTGTCTTCTTTCTGCAATGTTATTTTTTTCAATAAAAAAATTTATAGTTGTTTCCGCCCGGGATCGAACCGGGGGCCTTCCGCGTGTTAGGCGGATGTGATAACCACTACACCACGGAAACATATGTTTTCCATGGTCTTAAAATATGTCTAATGTCCGATGGTCGCAGGTTCAAATCCCAGCGGCAACATTTTTCTCATATACCTTGATATTTTTTTTGAGATTTTCTGCAATTTTGTTAAATTCAATGTATATTCATTTTATATTTTTTAGATTAAATATTTTATTATTTTCTTTTTAATTTTAATGAATTCAAAAAGAATATTAAATCCAAAATTATAGTCCAAGCTGCAACTACCTATTAATAAAAAAGTATATCTGTTTCCGCCCGGGATCGAACCGGGGGCCTTCCGCGTGTTAGGCGGATGTGATAACCACTACACCACGGAAACACACGTAAGCTAAACCAAATAAAATGCGTCTGTCAGTAAAGCTATTTATGACACCTAGAAGAAAAAAGTGCAATCTTCTTTCTAAAATATGATTAATATTTAAGCACATGCTGATATAACCGTTTCCGTGGTGTAGTGGTTATCACATCCGCCTAACACGCGGAAGGCCCCCGGTTCGATCCCGGGCGGAAACAGAAAATAAGTTTTTAATAATTCAATAAAATGGTTGCTGCATGTATGCTTAAATTGTCAGTGGTTGGGTTTTAAGACCTCAAGCGTAGGTAATGTTGTGAAGCCAAGAATCTTAAAATTGATAAATGCCAGTGGTGTGGTATCATTTCGTCAGAAAAATTATCCAGAAAATGCGTGACCTCGGCCGGCCTCCTTATGCAAAGAAAACTTGTTGTAATACTCTATATAAATCCGTACAAGTATGGGGAAAACTTATAATCACCATCTCGTACTCGGTTGGGGACCCAACTATACCCATTGGTAGAGAAACTTATAAGTTATAGAAATTGAAATACTTTCAAAGTCAACATTTATTTCAAAAATGAGCGTCCATATTTGATGTGGCTATCTAAATTTCAGCGAGTTAAGAAAATCACTCCTTCTATTATATGTTGGAATATAATAGTAATATCCTTGACGAAACATGAATTAGTCCTTTAAAACTACACATAAAAGAATTATCAATTTCCTATAAACGAAATATTATACAAACGAACTTCTTTTAGGGTAAACAAATGGACTTTGCTTATGAGAAAGTCCGAATGTTGAGAAAGTACCGAATGTTGACTTCAGATTTGTGGTCTACTACCAATTACCTTTCATTTAAGCCCCATATTTCCATAGACGGCAAACATGTTTGGTTTAGGGGTGTTTTGGGGGATGGGGCGGCCACTTAGTGACTTGGCTGTGAAAATATCTATCAGAATCGTGTTCTACTCTAAAATACCTCTTAATTGGGCCCCATATTGCAATTGTCAGCAAATACGTTCTATTTAGTCTGTGGTATGGGTGTGGGGTGGCCCCATAGACACTTTTTCACGAATATTGATCTCAGAATGGTGCTTTACTCCCAAAGGCTTTTCATTTGAACCCCATATTGGTATAGTCGTAAATTTGTCATCTTTGGGGGTGTTTTTGGGAAGGGGCGGCCAAACACTTGGTCGCACATTTGAATACCTGATTCGTATTCTAAACTCAAATACCTTTTACTTCAGAACCATATTGCCATGCCAGTAAATAACTCCTATTTGGGGGTTTTTTGGTGAAGGGATAGACCCCCAGAAACTTGGTTCACATTTAGATATCTGATTCTACTCGCAAATACCTTTCATTTAAGTCCCATATTACCATGGTCGGTAAATATGTCCGATTTAGGGGTGTTTTGGGGGTTGTGGTGGCCTCCAAACACATGGTCCGACAATTGGATATCAGATAAGTTTTCTAATCTTAAATACCTTTAATATGAGTCCCATATTGTCGTGATTGGTCTTTATATACATTTGGTAGTTTTGGGGGTGGGCGGCGCCCTTAGGTACCCCATCCGAGATTTAGGTACAAAATTTTTGTTTTTAGGTTACTATGAGTGGGCACACAAAACTTCGCTTAAATCGCACCACCCATCTCCGAGAGCTAGCGTTTTTGAAAATTAGGGTAAGGGGGAAGGTCCGCCCCCGTTCGGACATCGAAAAATTTAGTACCCTATTTTCACCACGGCATCATTATGCACCATCTGTGAAATTTCAAGAAAATCGATTAAGCCGTTTTTAGTCTACATGGAACAAACAAACCAACAAACAAACATAAATTCTTTTTTATACCCACCACCGAAGGATAGGGGTATATTCTTTTTGTCATTCCGTTTGCAACACATGGAAATATCAATTTTCGACCCTATAAAGTATATATATATCCTTGATCAGCGTAACAATCTAACCATATCTGTCCGTCTGTCTGTTGAAATCACGCTACAGTCTTTATAAATAGAGATATTGAGCTGAAACTTTGCACAGATTATTTTTTTGTCCATAAGCAGGTTAAGTTCGAAGATAGGGCATATCAAACTATATCTTTATATAGACCACATATAGACCGATCCGCCGATTGAGGGCTTTGGTTCATAAAAGCCACATTTATTATCAGATTTTTCTGAAATTTGGGACAGTAAGTTGCGTTAGGCCACTCGACATCCACCTTCAACTTGGTCCCGAACGGTTCAGATTTGGATATAGCTGCCATAAAGACCGATCGATCGATTTAAGGTTTTGGGCTCATAAAAGGCGCATTTATTGTCCGATGTCGTCGAAATTTGGGACAGTAAGTTGTGTCAGGGCCCTTCAACATTATTTTTCAATTTGGCTCAGATCGGTCTAGATTTGGATATAACTGCCATATAGACCGATCACTCGATATAAGGTTTTGGGCCCATAAATGGCGCATTTATTGTCCGATTTCGCACAAAATTTGAAACAGTGGGTTGTGTTAGCGCCTTCGACATCCTTCTTCAATTTGGCCCAGATCCGTTTAGATTTGGATATAGCTGCCATATAGACCCATCTCTCGATTTAAAGTCTTGGCCCCATAAAAGGCACATTTATAATGCGATTTCGCTCAAACTCTAGACCAGTCACACTCTTTCTCTCTAGTAGGAGTGACACAAGAGAATAATTATTGATCCAATTAACGAATAATCGTTTGCGGCTGTGAAACACTTTTCTATTAAAGAGCTTGTGGTTTTACAACAAAAGTAATGTCCTTTTACCGCAGGCGAAGCTGCTAAAGGAATTACAATAAACAAAATTGCTTACTTTCAATAATGCTACTTTTATGACTAACGTTGGATATGTTAAAGCGAAATGTAACAAAATTACAATAAAATAAAAACTTTGTAGAAAAAGTATTTTGTTTGTCCTAAAAATAAACCAAATGTTTTATTTTTTTTTTTTTTTTGTGTGTATGTAACGATTTGATGATCGGTTTATATAAGACCTACATTATCTTCGTATGAAGCAATTTAGTAAAGTTAACAAGCTGTTTATTTATCATCACTTATAGTACCTTCTATGGACATACGGACATTTTCGTTCGTGTTATGTTCGCATATGTTACGTCCACAGAGCTTTAAATCCTCATTTTTGTTCTGCTTTCCTTGTAAACTCATGACTCTTTACCAAAAACTGATTTGTATCAATACTCGTACAAGCTTTCGTTCATACTCATCCTGTAGACAACAGCAAGCAAGGACACCATTTCCAGCACAAACACCCCTCTCAATAAAATGTTAAATTCCCAGCCATGTAAGAGAATACATGTTAAAGCTTTGCCATAGGTTTTGCCTACGTTTCCGTGGTGTAGTGGTTATCACATCCGCCTAACACGCGGAAGGCCCCCGGTTCAATCCCGGGCGGAAACATGTGAATCATTTGTATGAATTATTTTGAAATAACCTTTGTAACACTTAGTGTGGAAAAAAAAATTGTTACTTGAACTTGATTGATTTGTTAGCAAAAATAAAAGAGTCATTTGCATTGACAATTTATTCAATACCAAAGGTAGAATAACTGAGTTCTTTTCGAAGTATAAGGTAATTACAAATGATTGCTGTAAAAGAAAATTTTTTACAGGAAAAATTCTTCATTTCCACTCACTTTATTTTAGAACATATGATTTATACGTATGATTTTAACGTCTAAAATTTTATCAACTCATGGAATTCAGCTTATTTAAAACGGAAAAGCAGTTGATTTAATTGAATTAACCATTGAATCGAGTAACCAAAATGTATGGTTCTGGCAGTTAATCCAAATAATGTATCTCTTATATCTACACATAAAACAATAATTCGTATGACATAAATAAAATTTTCCACAAGTAAACTTCTTTTCTGAAAAACGTTGGACTTTGTTTCCGATAAAAGTACAGGTTTTTTGTGATTAATTCTTGCAATAATTTGTGGCAAATACAAAGTTTTTTACCCTGACAAAAACCTTTTATTATTGATGTATAGAACATGTTATCAAATTTCAGCAAATGTGGCTTTTATGGGCCTAAGACTCCAAATCAGCGAATCGTTCTATATGGGGCTATATCAAGATATAGTCCGATATAGCCCATCTTCGAACTTAACCTACTTATGAAAAAAAGAATTTGTGCAAAGTTTCAGCTCAATATCTCTACTTTTAAAGACTGTAGCGTGATTTCAACAATCAGACGGACGGACATGGCTAGATCGTCTTACTTAAGCTGATCAAGAAAATATATACTTTATAGGGTCGGCAATCGATATTTCGATGTGTTGCAAATGGAAAGACAAAATGAATATGCTCCATCCTTCGGTGGAGGGTATAAAAATGTTGTGTGTGAGAATGTGTATATACCAGTGACGAGCATACAATTGCAATTATTTGCAAGCCTTTGGATTTGCTTGGGATTATTTTCTTGTGTACGTATGAAGCAATGTGCAATATAGTGAGTACTTTTTACAATCACTGATTCCACTGGTCTGGCTTAAATACTCACCCTTTCTCTCTAGTAGTAGAAACACAAGAGAATAGTTATTGGTCCCCTACATGAACAAACGTTTGCGGCTATCGAATCGTTTTGCAATTAAAGAGTTTTTGGTTTTACAACAAAACGAAGCTCCTTTTATAGTAGAGGAAGCTGATAAAGGGTTTACAATATACAAAGTTAGTTACATTGAATAATAAGTTGATGGCTGACGTTTGATATGATGAAGCAAAACGTTACACGGTTACAATATAAGCAAAACTTCGTGATTAAAGTATTTTGTTTGTCGTAAATATTTTCTAAACGTTTTTTTTTTTACGTGTAGATTCCAGATTTTGTAGATGCTGAATTAAAATTTCGCCATCAGTTATTTAAGATTTACGATGGTGTTTTGTATACAAATATGCATAATTGATGTTCTGAAGTCATTATACATATGTTTACAAATTTAAATTTTACTACAAAATACCACAGTATTTGGAAAATAATGGATGTCAAAATTTCGATTTTGCATAAAAATCCGGGCTCTACTAATATTCTACAAAAATGAATTACTTTAAGTTCTTGGTTAGTTCTTTGCGTCTTGGTTAACAAGTAATTTATGCAAGTCAGATACACTCTGTTTGGGTCAAACGTTTATCTCTCGTTTACCCAAACTTGCATATTGTATAGGATTAAGAATTTTACTAAAAAAATTATTAGATTGAAATAATTGCGAAATGTGGCACCAGATAGATATATGTTTCCGTGGTGTAGTGGTTATCACATCCGCCTAACACGCGGAAGGCCCCCGGTTCGATCCCGGGCGGAAACAATCAAATATTTTCCATATATATCCCAAGGGGTTTCATTAAATTAAAGTAAAGTACTTCGACTCAGATATGTAAATTATTATTATATTATTAATCGAAGAAGAATTTGAAGAAACATTAAAGAAACTTGAACTGTCAATAAGAACATTTGTATAAATCATATGTCACATAAATCGTATATTCATAGTTTTGTTAAATTTTTCAATTTAAATTTAAGTGCCTATGACTATCTTTCTTCCATACAATGGATATGAATATGTATATTCCAAATACTCCAACAATGAATTTGATACCTGATATTCATAAGAAACCATTACCTTTTAACATAAGTTTCAAGGATTATTCAAATATGTATATTGGTTAAAGGAACTTCAATACTAATGGGGATATTAATGTAATTATTTCAAGTCAGCTATACTTTTTTTGTAATTATTAATTGAGGTAAGTTGGTTTTTTTATTTAGAACATTTGTGCAATATTCATAATTTTCTTTAGTATATCAATTTTATTGATAATTCATAATACAATACATAGGCTCGGTACACTTTTTACGAACATTTCTTACGAAAAAACCTCTATAAATATTAAAGTGACAGTTATGTATATAAAAAATCCTTTTTTTCTCTTATAGTAATACAATCCCTACTATATCAAATTACGCCCTCATTTCATTCCTCACATATGTTTTATGTTTTAATAAACTTATAAAATAAAATTATTATCCATATATGAAGAAATGACTCATTTTGTATTGTCCACTATTTTATGCCTATCATCATCGCCGATTCCCGACTGCTTTCCTTCCATTTAATCCCACAATGCTACAATTTTGAATACAACTTCAAGTTGATTGAAATATCAAATGCATGAAATTTCCTATGTCTATGGTCAACAGCATTTTTTTGCTGCTAAGCCCCCAATGCACAATGAAAGATTGGCTGATGTGGAAAATCTTTTTCAGTCAATTGCATTGATTCAATTTAACACAGTCTGGCTGCCATTATGCAGCGGCGCAGACGGCCGACCAAATACAATGTATGTCTAATGACGATTGGACATTTGTTTGTCCCACCCTAATGGATCTTATGCAGGCCCAGAATAGTTGACGAAGGCTTTGTTCATTATTGTTCAGTTTAAAAGCATAACGAATCCCATTAGATTTGATTTTATTTTGCATGCAATTATTATGCATTTCTGGGGCAGACATATGGCCTAAGAAAGCATGGATATTTTTTTGGTGGAGTAAAATTTATGACAGATTTTTAGAAAAATTCTCAATTGCTTTGAATAATGTTTATGTTGTGCAGGTGATGTAATGTTACTTCTTAAGGAATAGAATGTTGCTAAACTAATCCATGGGATCTCTAAAATTATCTGCAATAATGGAAATATAGATGAGCTTAAAGAATCATTTGTCGTTATTCCCACATTACTAACGGACATCTCCCTTTTGATTAATAATGCTACAATTGATAATAACATAAATATGAACAATAGCTTCGAATTTAGGTGTGTAAACAATGAAGAAGTCTTGGATGGTTTTTCGTCAATAAAATCTAATGCTGTGGGCCTAGACGATATCGACCCAAAATTTATACGCATTATTCTCCCTCATCTCCTTCCTTACTCAAATACCTAATATTGCTTTTTAACTCCATCCTGAGTTCTAGCATACAGCGGTCAAAAAAAGTATTCATCATTAGCAAAATTGATAATAAATTCACTTATTTTGGGTAATTGAAGAAAATTTAAAGTAAACAAATAATGCAGTTTTATGCAATAGTTTATTTTTCGTAATATGTTTTAAAATAAATTCAAAAAATAAATTTAATTAGCGCAAAAAATGCAATTTTATATAATAACACCAAAAACAGAACAAAAAAAGTATTCATCATTGATGTGCTATCATCAAAGTCAAATTCAAATATTATTTGGGAATCCCCCTTTTCTGTTTTATTTAGTAAAGGAGGCTTTGCCCTTGACAGCAAATATTTAATTTCATTGAAAATATAGTTTTTGTCAAAATGGGTCGTAAGCAAAACGAGGTTTCTGATGAGGTAAAAGTTTTGATAATAAAACACCACAGGAATGGTTTAACTCAAAAAACTATCAGTGAAATATTAAATAGACCACGATCTACTATACAATCCATCATCAGAAAGTGGACAGAAACGAAAACTGTTGACAATAAACCAAGATTTGGTCGACCAAAAGCACTTTCAGTTGGAGATGTGCGTTGGCTAGTGCGGCAAGTTCAGAAAACTCCGAAGACAAATGCGACCATTCTTCGTAAAAACACTATGGAATATTTAGGGAAGGAAGTTACTACACAAACAATTCGAAATACACTCAAAAGGCATAGTTACAGAGGAAGAACTGCACGTAAGAAGCCCTTTATAAATAAAATAAACCGAGTGAAAAGGCTAAACTTCGCAAAAATGTATGTAAAACAGCCCGAATCATTTTGGAAAGCAGTCATTTTTGCAGACGAGAGCAAGTTTAATCTTTTTGGGTGCGATGGAAAGGTCATAGTGTACAGAAAACCAAATACAGAGCTTGAAGAACGAAACACAGTTGCTACTGTAAAACATGGTGGAGGTGGTTTAATGGTTTGGGGTGTATGGCGGCTTCAGGAGCGAGAAATCTTGAAATTATTAATGGAGTAATGGATCATAAGTATTACATTGACATTTTAAAGAGGAATTTAAAAGATAGTGCTGTAAAACTTGGGCTTGGTAATAACTTTCAATATTATCAAGATAATGACCCCAAACATTCTGCTTTAAATACCAAGATGTGGATGCTGTATAACTGCCCCAAAGTCATTAAAACTCCTCCTCAAAGTCCCGACTTGAACCCAATTGAACATCTTTGGGAACATCTCGAACGCAAATTGAGAACGCGCAATTTTTCGAGCAAGAGTCAAATGCAACAGGTGATAATGGAGGAATGGACTAATATAGACCAAAATATAACCGCTAAATTAGTCCAATCGATGTCAAACCGTTTAAAAGAAGTTATAAGACGCGGTGGTCGAATAACAAAGTATTAATTTTTTTAAATTATGTTATTTATTTTTTTGTTTTTTTGCAATGATGAATACTTTTTTTGTTTAATTTTTTGTGTTCAGCTGTAAAATGGCCCTTTTTGTTCCAATAAATACTATTTTTTTCTTTAAAAACAATGAAATTGTGTACATATATATCACACAAGCACTACTGCATCATTAGTTTAATATGTTTTTATTCCAATTGTCTTTTGTAGACTTATTAAAAAAAAACATTGAATGATGAATACTTTTTTTGACCGCTGTATATCCAACCATATGAAAACATGTCAAATTAATTCCAGATTCTAATTCTAACACTGAGTTCCACTCCGTTTCCATTCAAGTTACATGTCGAAAGGATTTGAGAAAATTGTACATAGATAAATGACAGAATATCTCAGCCAGGAGTCTTTGTTATCCAATAGACAGGTCTCTGAATCAATTCAAAGTGGGATAGATGACAATAAGGTTGATTTTTTAGTACTTTTGGATCATTCCAAACATCTGAACTTGTGTAGCAAGCTCCCCAGTTTTCTTAATTTCAGCAGTACGGGCGTAAATTTAATTAAGTCTTATTTTAGTGTCAGGCAACAATCAGTGTATATTGGGAAAATCGAAGCCCTTACCATTAACTAATGGGGTACCACAAAGATCTAAAATTGGGCCTCTATTCTATGTACGCAAATGATCTTTCCAGATAATTCTCATGTATGCTAATGACGTACAAATATATCTTAGCAGTCCCGCGAATAATATTATTGAGTGTGATATTGTTATAACAGACCAGAAGGTCGGCATGGTTTCGAATGCGAAAAATCAGGATGTTCGAGAGTATATAGAGTTGGTCGAATTACATTAATATGTTTGCTGGGCAAATATACTGCGTCTTTTGTAGGTCACTCAGTCATTCACATCACTTAAAGTTCGTGTCCTTCTTGAGAAAACTTTTCTGGTTCACGGACTTATTTGCGAATGTGAAATCTTTGGAAACTGTGGTTCATTGGATCTGAATCTTATTCGGTATGTATATGGATTGAAAAGGACGGATCATGTCACTCAGTTTGCAAACTCACTCTATGGATATGATATCAATGCACTGCTTAATATCAGATCTCTATTGTTCATTCAGAAGATTATTGTAAAACAGAAAACTGGGTATCTTTCAAACAAATTGAGGTTTTCTCGATCCAGGGTAAAATTTAGTTCCCTTTAGACAGAGGGGACTTGTTTCTGAACGGCAGTCTTTTATAAACACTATACATCTTTGGAATACACTTCCACACGAAAAACTATAAAGAAAAATTTTATCAATCATTTTAATATAATTTTTTAATATAGAATTTTATCTAATTTTACTGTCCAATAATTTTTAAAAACATTATATGTATTATAATTCTTTCTCGTTTTTAATCTGCTTTATATTTTTAAATCGCTTTTTACTTAATTGTTTCTTTAATTAATACAATTTTATTGTTCTTCTACCAAGTTTTTTTGATCTTCTCTTTTTTTAAATAGTTTCTAAAATAATATTTTAGCATAATTTAATTAAAATTATTTAATATTTTATTTATTTATCAACTTTTTTTTTTGATATTTTTTAAAATATAACAAACCTGCACTGTAACTATAACACTATTGTCTTGTTTGTTTAATAAATAAAGAAACAATCTGGGAATATAAGCACAACATCTTGGACGTATTTGTTCCAAAATGTTTTTCCTTATTTCGATGCATTTCGGAGCTATATTTTTATTATTGCCTATTATATTCATGATTTAGTTCTCATAAAAAACAGCATTCTTATTAAAATTAAAGCGAGGTTCGTCGACGATCCTGAATGATAAGCAAGTTTAATCCCAAGTATGCTCGAAATCGGAATTTTACTTTTTGAACACCCATAGAACACCCCATTGGTTCATAAACATGAATCAACATCTTGTGCATGATTTTTTAAAGATTGCGCACAGGTTTTGTGTATTGCAGAGAATCGGACCTGCATTTCATCAATTCCATGGTGGTGTCTTACCACATTGTATCACCAACGCCGATGTACATACAATGTTTTAAGAGTCATTTCAACTTAAAATTGATATACAAACACATTTTGTAGGAATAACGTTCATAGCGTTCGGTGTATGTAAACCACAACGTACGTTCACAAAATCATCACCGCATGTTGACAAAATTTTGAACAACTCCTGTGCAAATTGGTTTAATATTTTTAACGTCTTTTTTATGTCAGTGTACGAGATTTTGATAGGTTAGGTTAGATTGAAAGAGGGTGCGCATATTAATGCGCCCCATGCCACTATGGACATACAATTAAGCCAGAAATCGCCTTGTTGTGCTCTGTAAATAATAAAAAGTTATCACCTAACGGTGATGATTCCATCGTCGGATCCCTCTTTGTTAGGCTCTTTTTAGTCTCTCGCCTCTGCACTAGCTGATGTTTTAATATTAGGATCTTTGCTTATCCTAGTCTTCCCAATATAGAGAGAGTCGGTTATGGACTTGTCGTTGGCCCCCTGTTCGTTACACCACTGCACGTCCTGATGTCTCGATGTACGTCCTGATGTCTCCCAATTTTTAAATAGGAAACCTTGCCACGTAGAACGCTCAATCAATCAATGGCCACAAGGAAAGTTCCTTCCTCCTTCTCCTCCCTCTGGAAGACCTCCCATTTCTCTGTGACCAATCCTTGGATGTGCTTGCTAAAAATTCCAAAATACATTTCGTCACGATTTCACTGTCCCATACCTTAATGGAGACAGTCGCCTTTGTGAGCTGGAGGATAGTCATCTTTCTCACCAGGACGAGCTTTGCGCCCCCAGGAGTATGGATACTCCCGATGATCTTTTTGACGGCAGCAATACATTCTGCTGACGCAAAGCGCACTGTAAAGAAATTTTGTTAGGATCCCCAAGTGTTCCATTCAATCAATTCCTCACAAGAAACGATAACATTCAGGAAAATTTAAAAGCACGACCCTAACGATACAAGAAACGATCCGACCGTATCTATAACTAGTTAAAATATTTTAACCCCATAACTGTCAATACTACTAATTCCATCACCCCTATATGATTACCTTTTATCTCATAGACTTAACATAAGACATACTTAAAGTTTGACGTCTATCTGGGTCTCGCCAAATCAATGACTTTGAATTTCTTTTGTTAAATGCACTTTATTGTTGTCAAACAAGTCAAACGAAAAATTGTCGTCATTTGGGCTTTTTAATGCTCGGCACTTATAGATCTCACCTACTAAACTTTGTGGTGGTTTGATTTCACTAGAGATAAAAAAAAATTAAATTTGAAAAATGTCTAAAAATAACAGTTTCCGTGGTGTAGTGGTTATCACATCCGCCTAACACGCGGAAGGCCCCCGGTTCGATCCCGGGCGGAAACACTAGTACAAAAAGTATTCCTTTTTTAACCAAAATAGTGGTCGCTATTTACATTATTTTATTTTCAAAAATAGAAGACATCAACAAAATTAGCTGCTAATGGTAACGAACAATAAGACGACTAGAAACTAACATATGCCTAAAATCGGGAGATCGGTTTATTCCGAAGCTATATCCAAAGTCTAATCCATGGTCCAATATACGGATTCTTTGCTGCAGAATATGTTTCTGCGCCAAATTTCCATCATAGGTAACTAAAAACATGTGTGCCTTTGCGAATTTACACTGGTGGGGTGAGTTCTTTCACTCTTTTACCATCTCTGCAGATGATGACATCAGGAGGTAAATTGCATCCATAATTATAGTTATTTTACAAAAACATTTGCCTGTTTCCGCCCGGGATCGAACCGGGGGCCTTCCGCGTGTTAGGCGGATGTGATAACCACTACACCACGGAAACCACAGTTTAAACAATCCCAAAAACAAAAACAATTCGTGATTACAAATTTGATCACGAATTATTTATAACTGATATTTGTATTGTTTATTTATAACCGATATTTGGATGGTCGATAAATATGTGTTTCCGTGGTGTAGTGGTTATCACATCCGCCTAACACGCGGAAGGCCCCCGGTTCGATCCCGGGCGGAAACAGTTGACGTTTTTATGTTCAAAGCATAAAAAGAGTTAAAAATGCTGGACAGGTTTTGTGTGGTACCAAAACCAGTTTACAGAAGACTATCTATCCTCATAAAGAAATTATATCCTCTAATGTACATATACTATTGAGTGTAGTATGTATACATATTACTTATAAGTAGTAAGTTTGCCCTGTTCCTTAATGGAACGTCCATGGCTAAATTTACAATAATTTTTTTTTTCATTTAAATCATTTCCTAAAATTGCATTTTTTAACCTACAGTTTTTTAAATAAATTTAAAATTTAATATTATTACAATTTAGATTAATTTTTTACGTAGTATCAAGTATACTTTTTTACGATATTAAGATACTATAAGTCACTCTTATCTTTTACATGTTTTTTTTATTTTTGTTTATTATTTATTTATTTATTTTTTTTGTTTTTAATTCAGTAATTTTTGCTTTTAATATTACATCCTATAGCATAAGATATGAAGATACAACTGTGACGGTCGATAAACATGTGTTTCCGTGGTGTAGTGGTTATCACATCCGCCTAACACGCGGAAGGCCCCCGGTTCGATCCCGGGCGGAAACATAAAGATTTTTTATTGAAACAAGTAAGAACGTACTAAGGTCTGCCTGACCGAATCTTATATACCCTCCACCATGGATGGCATTTGTCGAGTTCTTTTCGCGGTTTCTTTTTTTAGGCAAACAAAGAATACTGAATATGAACTGTTATGCTATTGGAGCTATATAAGTTTATAGTCCGATTCGGACCATAAATGAATTGAATGCTGAACATTGTAGAAGTCATTGTGTAATATTTCAGTCCATTTAGATAAGAATTGCGCTTGTAGGGGCTCAAAAAGCAAAATCGGGAGATAGGTTTATATAGGAGCTGTATCAAGCTATAAATCGATTCAGACCATATTAGACACAAATGTTGAAGGTCATGAGTGAAGCCATTGTACAAAATTTCTGTCAAAACGGATGAGAATTGCGCCTTCAAGAGGCTCAAGAGGTCAAGATCCCAGATCGGTTTATATGGCAGCTATATCAGGTTACGTACCGATATGATTCATATTTCATTTCATACACAGTTGTTGGAAGTGATACCAAAACACCAAATGCAAAATTACAGCCAAATCGGATAAGAAGTGTGTCCTCTAAAAGCTGAAGATGTCAAGATACCAAATTTATATGGCAGCTATATCAAGTTATGTACCGACTTGCGCTATTACGCCCTCTAGATGATTAAGAAATCAAGACCCAAGAACGGTTTAGATGGCAGCTATATCAAAACATGGACCGATTTGGCCCATTTACAATCCCAACCGACCTACACGACCTAATAAAAATTATTTGTGCAAAATTGCAATCGCCTAGCTTTACCCCTTCGAAAGTTAGCGTGCTTTCGAAAGACAGACGGACGGACAGACGGACATGGCTAGATCGACTTAAAATGGCATGACGATCAAGAATATATATACTTTATGGGGTCTCAGACACATATTTCGAGGTGTTACAAACAAAATGATGAAATTAGTATACCCCCACCCTATGGTGGATGGTATAAAAATTAAAAGTAGTGAGTATTTAAATATTTTCCTCCAATTTTTATTATGTATCATTATTTAAATATTAAAAATTACCTTAAAATGTTGCCATACTTTCCATATTATACTAAGAAAAATTACAATTTTAGAAAATAGGAATATTGAAAAATAAAATTTTGTTACATGGGTTGGACCATCTAGCTTTTGTTTTAAATACAGCTTATTCAACTTTGCCATCCTAATGACATTGCCAATGTGTAAAATATTCCCTATAGAACGTATTATGAAATATTATTATCATAAAATTCTATTAATAATGATTTAAAAATAAAAAAGTTCTCATGTTTCCGCCCGGGATCGAACCGGGGGCCTTCCGCGTGTTAGGCGGATGTGATAACCACTACACCACGGAAACACATGGCAAACTGATGGCTCAACAACGGTTTTCAGCATTATCGACTTTAACACTCAATACGTCATTATCAGCGCCGGTAATGCGGTAAACAAAACATTTAACTAAAGCAGACACGGGGTTTAAAATAAATACTCAAATGTTTGCTTTTGTATGTTCTTGGTTCTAAACAAGTAGTATGCGGTTTCTATACATATGAATGAAAATACATACATTTATGTATGTACATAACAACAACAAATTCCCAATGCCAAGTCAAACGACAATTTCTTAAAACAGAAAACCCTCTCGAGCACGTTGTTATCGTTATGTCGGTAATACTGCTATAAACACTTTCAATTGTAAAGCAGGCAAACAAAAGGTTCGAATTTTATGTGTGAGTGCTTGCTTGTCTTATAGAAATACCTACATATGTATGAATGTATGTTTGCACCTACTTACCCACAAAAAAACCAACCACAATTTTGCCCCCTAGTAGCTGCTTGTGTTACGCTTTAAATAAATATGCAGTTGACAGTTCAACCAGAAACCGGCAAACAAAAAATAAAACACTCATCATTATTTATGGCATTATTAACGATTTGTTTAACACACGCACTTGGACATCATTTTGACATGCATATGATTATGAATTCTAATAATACAATAACCAGTTCAAACATTTAAATTTGCAATAGCATAGACCAAACAAAAACAACAATGTGGACTCCCCACTGTGGAGTTTGTGTGGTGATGAGGCTTTAGCAGTCAGAGATTACAAGTGAGTAAACCGCAAATAATGTTTTCACACAAGGCATGTGGGTGTCGTAAATTGTCACAGTAACAGTGTGTGAATTTATTCCGCATGAAAGTGCGCAACAAATGTTTATAACATTTTAAAACACAATGGGATGAAATATTAAAGTGAAATTTATAAAATGTGAAGAATGGTGGTATGAAATTAAATTATATAAAATCCCCCAATCTTTTAAATGTGTACACCATAGGGGGGTATACATACTAATCTAACCATTTAGTTTGTAACACCTCGAAATATTCGTCGACGTTTTGAGTCGATCTAGCCCTGTCCGTCCATCTGTCGAAATCACGATAGCGGTTCGACGCGTAGAGCCGCTTGAAATTTTGCACAGATACTTCATATTGATATAGGTCGTTGAGGATTGCTAAGGGGCCATATCGTTTCAGATTTAGATATAGCTCCCACATAAACCGATCTTCCGATTTGACTTCTTGAACCCCTGGAGCCGCAATTATTGTCCGATTTGGCTGAAATTTTGAATGTAGTGTTCTGTTATGACTTCCAATGACTGTGTCAAGTACGGTCCATAAACTGATATAGCTCCCATACAAACCGATTCCCCGATTTGACTTCTTCAATCCATACCAGCGCAATTTTTGTCTGATTTGGCTGCAATTTTGCATGTAATAATCCCTTATGACTTCCAACAGCTGTGCCAAATACGGTTCAAATCGATGTATTACCCAATATAGCTCCCATATAAACCGAACTCCCGGTGTGACTTCTTGGGTCCCTGGAAGTCGCAATTTTTGTCCGATTAAGCTAAAATTTTGCACATAGTGTCCCGTTATGTCTTCAAACAACTGTGTCAAGCACTGTCCGAATCGGTCTATAACCGGATATGGCTCCCATATAAACCGATATCCCGATTTTGGTGCTTTGAAGTTTGGTTTGACTGAAGGTTGGTATGTAAAATAAATGTAAGCTTTATTATTTGTGTATAAATTTATTGTGTATAAATTTTTAACAGAATCCATGGTGGTGGACTCCAAAGATTCGGACCCGCGGAACTTGTTTTACTTGTTATTTTTTAAAAAGTTATATATTTGTCCCCCAGTCCGATTTAAGGGCGTGGACGACAAACAAGCATGTCAGACTGTGGAACAGCGAAACAGTCGGTAGGACCCCATAAAACCTATGGGATGATCCAGAGCGTGAGAGGGGTCAATATAGCTTTTGATGTCATAACGGGACACATAGGACTACGAGCAAAATCGGTGCGGCAAATGACAGCAAGTGTAGCGCATGTGGAGAAGATGTTGAGAAGTTGGAGCATTTCCTATATCATTGCCCTTAGGCGGCAAATGATAGCAAGTGTAGCGCATGTGGAGAAGATGTTGAGAAGTTGGAGCATTTCCTATATCATTGCCCTGCTAACAGACATCGGTACTTAAGTGGAGACACGATGCCAGACATGAACCAACTTAGGGGATTGGTATGGAAAACAATTAAGGATTTTGTAAATTGCATGGAATTCCTTACTTAAAATTTTCTTTTTCGAGGTTTTAGTTGTTAGAGCGCGCAACAAGCCTATTACTGGCTTAGGTGTATGGTCATAGTGGCATGGGCCGAATTTTTTCAACCTAACCTAACCTAAAAATTGTAACAAAGATGCTGTGGAAGATATATGGCGTAGAAATTATGATCAACTAACTAGTCAAAGCTTTTTGAATAATAACACACACTTGCTCAACTTTTATAAGTTCACTTCTATGCTATTCTTCGAATAGAAAGCATTAAATATGATTTTGAGCTGAAGGGTGAAAAGTCACGAAAAAAATAGTATTTTTGAAAATATTTTTTTTATAAAAATATTATTTCTGTAAAAATATTATTTTTGTAAATGTTTTTTTGTTTGGAAAAATACAATTTTTGTAAATATATTATTTTTGTAAAAATATTATTTTTTTAACAATATTACTTTTGTAAAAATATTATATTTTAAAAATATTATTTTTTAAAAATATTATTTTTTAAAAATATTATTTTTAAAAATATTACTTTTTAAAAATATTATTTTTTTAAAAATATTATAATAGATAAATATTTTTGTTAAAAATATAGAAAAAAAAATAAATTAAAAACAACAAATATTTTTTACAATCTAATTTTTTACCAATTGATATATTGTTTTGTAAAAAATTCAATTTAACTGTTTTTGGAAACAAATTTATTTATGTAAAAAACACGATATTTGCAAAAATTCTTATCTCTTAACTTATCTAATAAATTAGTTTTTGTAAATAAAATGTAAAAATTAAATTTCTTATTTTTGTATATATATTATTTTTCTAAAACTATTAGTTTTTGTAAAAGCTATTATTTTTGTAAAAATTTTTATTTTAAAAATTTAATTTTCATTAAAAATACTATGTTTTGTGAAGACTATTATTGATGTAAATTTATTATTTTTGTAAAAAATATTATTTGTGCATGAAATATTTTCCAAAATTCGTTTTCCCAGAAAATGTCAAAATAACAACTTCTTACAAAATTCCGTTTATTTTAGAGAGTTAGTCCGTCAGTATCCCAATGTGACCAACATAAGACTGCAATTAAAACAAAAAATTAAATGAAAATGCATATTTTTCCAGCATTTATGTTTGCAGGGGAAACATTTTCGCTTCATAACGAGCCCATTGTTGAGCATAACACGAATACGAGTTTTTACCCAGTTTTGTTGGGCATTCAGTTTGTCGAAGTTCATCCCTGAAGTCTAATTTAACTAATTAGAGTTAATGAAATTGTATATCATGTAGCGCTCACAAACTGAATGCAGGTGCAGCAATACGAGAAGATAGGTGAAATAATTGAAAAAAATAAATTTTCAGACATTATTTACAACGCCTACAAGGCTGTCAAGCCTGACACCCACCTCCCATCACAAACACAAATCACAGAGAGATGATTCAGAAAAGTGTTTCCTCTATGGGGGTTGTGTGTGCCCTGTGGCCACCATAAATTTTCAATATCCGTGCCATAGGCCTATGGACATCATCTAACTACTTGACATTTTCAATCACCATAACTGATGGGACAACGTTGTTGATTTGAACTGGTCTTCTTGTAATATTGACGTAATTGCAATTCACCTCACGTAGCTGCGTCAACCGGCAAGCGTCTCAATTGCATGCAACTGCATAGCCGCATTGCTAAGAGTTTTTGATGAATTGTCGGACTGATCACCTTCTTACCACCAACTGTTCCAATGAACAAAAAATCGTTGGGAAACCTTCCACACCACAGCCAACAACAACGGCCTACTGACGACTAAATGTCTTCGACTGTTTAGAAATAAAAATTAAAAAAAAAATATGAATTATGTATGTTTAAATAACCACCATCATAATTATTTTAAACGTCAGCTATCAATGTTCGTTTGTTTATGTTAACAAAACCACAACACAAAATCCTCAATGGCTTAGAAAAATGTTTTTTTTTTTTTTTTTAATTGTGGCTGTAATTTATTGTGTCGTCAAATGCTTGTGAATTTATGATTTGGTGACACATATTCATAGAGGAGTATTTTTTTCAGAAAAGGATGTAAATGTTATGGCATATTTTCAACGCCAATTGAATTTTGATGGGAATTTCGTTGAAAATAATCAAAATAAAAAAGGATGCATTCAAATGTTAATGAAGGTAAAGTTAAGTTGAAGCATCCCGATAGCTGAATTTGAAGCGAGATCGGATTAGCTGTAATTTCGATTCTCATCAGAAGCTTCTGTCTGTCGCTACTGTAGTGCCACAATGGATAACAAGTAAAAGCGTGCTAAGTTCGGCCGGGCCGAATCTTATATACCCTCCACCATGGATCGCATTTGTCGAGTTCTTTTCCCGGCATCTCTTCTTAGGCAAAACAGGATATAAGAAAAGATTTGCTCCGCTATAAGAACGATATCAAGATATGTTCCGGTTTGGACCACAATTAAATTATATGTTGGAGACCTGTGTAAAATGTCAGCCAGTTCGAATAAGAATTGCGCTCTTTGTGAGCTCAAAAAGTAAAATAGAGAGATCGATTTATATGGGAGCTGTATCGGGCTATGGACCGATTCAGACCATAATAAACACGTATGTTGATGGTCATGAGAGAATTCGTCGTACAAAATTTCAGGCAAATCAGATAATAATTGCGACCTCTAGAGGCTCAAGAAGTCAAGATCCCAGATCGGTTTATATGACAGCTATATCAGGTTATGAACCGATTTGAACCATACTTGGCACAGTTGTTGGATATCATAACAAAACACGTCGTGCCAAAATTCATTCAAATCGGATAAGAATTTCGCCCTCTAGAAGCTCAAGAAGTCAAGTCCACAGATCTGTTTATATGACAGCTATATCAGGTTATGAACCGATTTGAACCATATTTGGCACAGTTGTTGGACATCATAACAAAATAGTACGTGTCAAAATTCATTCAAATCGGATAGGAATTGCGCCCTCTATAGGCTCAAGAAGTCAAGACCCAAGATCGGTTTATATGACAGCTATATAAGGTTATGGACCGATTTGAACCATACTTGGCACAGTTGTTGGATATAGTAACAAAACACGTCGTGCAAAATTTCATTCCAATCGGATAAGAATTGCGCACTCTAGAGGCTTAAGAAGTCAAGACCCCAGATCGGTTTATATGGCAGCTATATCAGGTTATGGACCGATTTAAACCATACTTGGCACAGTTGTTGGATATAATAACGAAACACGTTGTGCAAAATTTCATTCCAATCGGATAAGAATTGCGCCTTCTAGAGGCTCAAGAAGTCAAGACCCAAGATCAGTTTATATGGCAGCTATATCAGGTTATGAACCGATTTAAACCATACTTGACACAGTTGTTGGATATCATAACGAAACACGTCGTGCAAAATTTCATCCCAATCGGATAAGAAATGCGCACTCTAGAGGCTCAAGAAGTCAAGACCCAAGATCGGTTTATATGGCAGCTATATCAAAACATGGACCGATATGGCCCATTTACAATACCAACCGACCAACACTAATAAGAAGTATTTGGGCAAATATTCAAGCGGCTAGCTTTACTCCTTCGGAAGTTAGCGTGCTTTCGACAGACAGACAGACGGACGGGCAGACGGACGGACATGGCTAGATCGACATAAAATTTCACGACGATCAAGAATATATATACTTTATGGGGTCTCAGACGATTATTTCGAGTAGTTACAATCAGAATGACGAAATTAGTATACCCCCCATCTTATGGTGGAGGGTATAAAAAGACTAGATCTAATTCCAGACTGCCATTGTTACATAATCTTCCCTGGGTTAGGTTATTCAACATAACGCTGAATTCACTTTAAAGGTGAATTCACTCGGAGGTCATCACACCATTGTGATAACCGAATGTGAAGAAAAAAAGAAGGTGTAGGTCGCTACACGAGATTAAAAGACGTGTGAGAGAATGAAAAACACGGTAAGGAGCAATTATGAAATTTAGTACATCCAAAGGTGAATTCACTCTGACTCCCGTTGCAGATCATTGTGATATACCAGTGAGTGGAAGTGTAAGAGAAGAAAGAAAGAAGTGTTAGCTCCTCTATCAGATCTAAAGGCGGGAGAGAGATGAGGAGGGCAGGAAGCAAACACATATCCGATACGTCAACATGAACACAGATTCGTTCGCCAAAGCTGTATTATTCTACACTCACCGAATTGTTCACTCCCTTTGTTTTTAATTCAGTAAACCTGCGGGTCCACAGACAAATATGGGAGCATATGATCAGAAAGGATTGCGCGGAGCAATTTGTCGTGTCACATGTCGAAACCAAATCGTCCTATGTTTGTCTTTCAAAAGACCTCTCAGAGACTGCAAATGCTCGACCGTTTCATCCTAATCGAAACTATGGCCCCATCATTAGTAAGCTCTGCACTCTTCCCTACCGCCTTCTGGGGCGCGCTTGTACTGGGTTTAGGAGTTCGCCAACTAAGTCGGCAACTAGTTCGCCAGTCGAGAATAGGGCCTTCCCAGCATATAAATCTTTCTCGTTTCTTGGAACATGACCGTGTCTTGGAACCCAGATTAGCGTTATGTTTATTTTGGTGGTTTATACATTTCGCTACAAAGTTTCTCTTTATCGTTCTCTAATTCAATTCGCCGAACGCTCCCACATAAATCCTGAGTTTTCAGAGCTGTAAATCATTACTAGGATTTTGGTTGAACACTGACATCCCGCTGAAAGATTATTCGCGACCGATATAAAGTGCATAGAGTTGAACCCTAAAACCAGTGCCTCACGCATCTGAAGCCAAATTTTCTCTAATTGGAATATGTAACCTGAAAATACTATCTTAAGTCCGTATCGGTTTCAGATGGTCTGAGGCCGTCCTAGTTCTGTTTTCAGTATGCCTAACCTAAGTGCAAACTTGGCAGCACAGTTTCGATTACTGTACTCGATACTGCTCAATAGGATGCATATTTCAAAACAGCCTAAAGTGTTGTCCTCCCTTTATTAAGACGTTTGCCCGTCTATTGATCTTTTTAAAAATCTCTAATAGGAATCATCCTCAAGATACTATCTTGAACCGCTCATAACCGACTTCCACCCACATACGTTTAAATAAAAATCTCTAAAGCCTGCATACTTCTAATCGATTTTAAAGTTCCCGCCGATGTGGATCTCAGTAATCCCATAATGTCGACGCAAGCCAGTCTTCATGTATTCTCCAAATCCTCAATGCGAGTCTTCCTATCCTCAGGCTTTGGTCAGCAATGGCCGCATAAATACAGTAAGTCATCTTTCGGCCAATTTTTAACTTCCTATCGAACATCTTCTTGCTGGAGTAGCAGGCGCATTACCTTACGGCTTATTTCCTCTGTTTTTCTTTTCCAGCATAATTTGATAGGTCCAGATCCAGACTTTTAGCCTACTTTGACGGTTGCAATATGTCTCCCTCCGCCTTCCTTGGGTTCGTCCAAAATCATTTCTTGTATGCAGTTTAGATAATCGCTTCAGTAACCCCCATCACTAAACCGTTGGCAGAAGTTTGTCTAGAACTAGCAGCCTGTATTATCCAAACTTGCGAGCGGTGTAGAGCTCGCCGATCCCGCTGGCCAGTCTTCGTATCTTTTTAAACTCTCTAAAACGAATTCTTCTTCGTCCACAGCCTTTCAACATATCCTGGCCTTATCAACGATGTAGAAATCGTCCTTAAGTTAACTTCCCATTTCTTACCAAACGTCCTTCCACTTATTTCCTTTATCAAAGTTATTAGCCTTCTTCCACCAGTGCAGAATGACCTAAACTTCGGTTTCGTATATCTTTGAACTGTCTGTTTTTCTAGTGTTCATCCTCAAGCCATGTCTCGCCAATTTCCGGGATAGTATATTCAGTGACTTCTGACCGATCATCTTCTCAGTGAAGTCGAGGACTTTGCGACTTATTTTGTCTGTATTTGTTTCCCAGGAAGAATATATGACAGGGCCAAGATTTTTGCCGCCCTTCTTTGAGGAACGCAGACTCCAAGGAGCCTTAAACTTCGTTCGCTGGGTTCGTACCCAATCCTCGCCCTCGCCGCCCACTTCGATGTCTCCTCAGTGATCCTTCTATGATTTCACAATTTGTTGAAAAAAAATTCCTTAGGACTAACAGCACTACACCATCCATCCATGAATTTTGAGCCTTCATTCTTACATAGCTTCGTTCGTCGGGTTCGTACCCAATCCTCGTCATCGCCGCCCACTTCGATGTCTCTTCAGTGATTTTTCTATGATTTCACAATTTGTTGAAAAAAAAAATTGCTTCGGACTAGCAGCACGACACCGTCTATCCATGAATTTTAAGCCTTCATTCTTGAGATCCATTGGGACTATGTTTGTCCCGAAGTTTCAGCGAAACGACTATAACAAACCTGATGTGAACCCTGCTGCATAGTACATTATTTGTCCATTGGGCCATATAAGGGTGAACACCAGTGTGGTCCAAAGCGGCAAGTATAGATCCTATCACTACGATGTTGCAAATTCAACTTTTGTCCATTAACATTTCTTCAAAGAGGTGTCGCACTGTGGCACGCCGTTCAGACTCGGCTATAAAAAGGAGGCCCCTTGTCAATGAGCTTAAACTTGAACCGGACTGCACTCATTGATATGTGAGAAGTTTGACCTTGTTCCCTAGTGGAACGTTCATAGGCATAATTTGCAATTTTACATTCCACTTCTCACATATCAATAAGTGCAGTCCGATTCAAAATTAATCGCCAGTTATCGCCAGGATTCAAGCCCACGCGTTTAGCGTCATAGGCGGACATGCTAACCTCTGCGCTACGGTGGCCATCTCTACGTTGTTAAAAGCCCTAAATATCCAGGAAGTCCATAATGTTGTACTGCATCAGCTAAAGATTCTTCTTGTGTAGGGCCGTTTGGCCTCGTACCTTCCAATACTTCACAGAATTTCCACTATAATTCACCTTCGCCTTGTTGTACGTGCCATTGACTTCATGGTATTCGTCGCAGGCCTTTATTTTTGCATTATTAAAAAGTCTTTCCCAGATCAACAGGACTACTTGGTCTTACGCGGCATTGGCATTCTAATACCATTTCAACAAGCCTTCGATCAGCCATTCCTTGACAAGATCCTCTGCGCAGTTCAGTTCTCAAACTAATGATATAGGCACCATAGAGGACGCCAACTTAAGGATATTATCCCTGAACTTCTCTCACTCAGTCTTTTTTTGGATTCCTGTAAGATTTCCTCCTCTCTAGATCATGTCTAACCTGGTAACATTTTCATTAACTATCTCAGAAGAAGCACAAGATTCGAACATTCCAATTTTAGACTCTGAGCCATTGTGGGCTTCGAGAGCTTCCGCTATGATAAGGATTCCAAATCAAACTAACCCTGATCCAGAGATCCTTCTTTCTCGTTCGCCTTCTCAAAACGCCCTATACTCGGCACAAAAACGTTCATTCTTCTCCTTTGGCAAATCTTGGTATGGCTTCGTCTAGAAGAAGAAGTCCAATTTTACAATGCCATTAAGTGAAGGATTTTATGTTGTTGCGGTGATTATTTTAGAAGTATTACAGTAGCAGTACAATTTTCAGAGTATCATTTTCTTTATTTTTTGATATTTAATTTTACTCCTCCTTCGCCAAATTTGATTTTCTTTGAACTATTTTGAATGTTGGCCTTAGGAATTCATTTTCGTTTGGCACAACTTCAAGCCGAAAACAATTCGTAACGCTATAGCAAAATACCTCAAAGCAAAGCAGCTACCCACATTCTTTCGCAAATAACAAATGCATGATTGCATGAAGTCAGTTGAGGTGGAAAAATGGAATGGGCCAACAAAATGCAATCATCGTTACAAGGATTCTTATTATAAAAATCTCTGAACATATCATTTTCAAAAGAGAACAAGAAAAAATACCGTCATACCGAAGAAAACCCCACGAAATCTATTATTTGTGTGGAACTGAAAAAGGCATTGCCAGGACATATCTGTCATATTTTGTCATATTTTTACGAGCAGGAAACGGAAACAAACTAAGCTGATGCATCAGTATAACGTGATAATGGTGGTAAGCCCACATGTAGATTAAAAAAAAAGTCGTTGGAGGAAAGAAAACATTGTGGGGGTGGGAAAACTAAAGGAAATCGGAGGCAAATATGTGGGCTGAATGAGAAAATAACAAAACAAAGGAGTTTAGTTGGGCGAGAATGTATTTTGTGCATACTGCACCATGAGATGAGTGGTAAATTAACATTGGCTAATTTGTTTCAGAAATATTGCATGGATCTTAATACTAGGAAATTCTTCGAAAAACCTGTGGAACATCTGTTTTGACGAATAGTATCAGCATCATATATACAAGGAGTCAAACGATTCGATACTTTATATGGATTTCGATGCATCGCATGAATGTTGAACGTCATTACACATATACGAAGTATCAGCCGAACCGGATGGGAGTTAGGCCATTCAGAGGCTAAACAAGTAAAAGCGAGCTAAGTTCTGCCGAGCCAAATCTTGGGAACCCACCACCATTGTGATCGGATGACAAAGCCACGTGGCGCTACTTTTCGGGAGAAAAGGAGAGAGGATACACGTCTTTCCGCAGAAAGAAAAAGGAAATGAAAAGACGTGAGTGTGAGCGAATTGAGATGTACAGGAGTCAAAATGAAGTCTGGAAATTCTACCAAAGAATGAAACATCAAACCGAAGGCTTTGATGCAGGCACATCTTTCTGCAGAGACAAAGAAGGAAATGTGGTAACTGACACAGATAACATGCTGAGGGAATATGGGAAGAACATTTTACCCAACTGCTAGTGTCCGACGTTGGCGGCGAAGAGGATACCGTAGAACCAATCCCTGATGATGGTATAGAATGTTTACCTCCTAGTCAGAATATAGTCCAAGTAGCAGTGACCTCCCTAAAGAACAACAAGGCAGCAGGAGCCGACAGGCGACACGCTGATAAGGCGTATGCATCAGCTTGTCTGGGCAATCTGGCTAGAAGAACGCATACCCGATGATTGGAACCTCAGCATACTATGTCCCGTACCCAAGAAAGGAGACAAGACGGAATGTGCCAACATACCAAACTTCTGTCAAAACAGCAAAAATTAAAGATTCTAGGAACCGAACAAGAATGATCGAGAGACCGGTTTACATGGGAGCTATATCAGGTTATAAACTGATTTTGGCCATATTTGGCACAGTTGTCGGCTTTCAGGTGCTCAAGAAGTGAAATCTGGAGATCGGTTTATATGGGAACTATATCTAAATCTGAACCGATATAACCCATTTGTAATCCCAACGATCTGCGTTGATATTAAATATCTGTGCAAAATTTCAAGCGGCTAGCATTTCTCGTTCGTCCTCTATCGTTATTTTGACAGACGGGCGGTCGGACATGGCTAGATCGATTCGGAACGACGAGACGATCAAGATCAATTTATACACTTTACTAGCTGAACCGAGACCGCTCCGCTGCGCCTTCCTTAACTCTCTAATATCTTTTAAGGGTGGAGACACTTCGCCCTGGAAGTGGATATCGTGCCATTTTAGCCTATGATGCTGAACGCGTTCGAATCCTGGCGAGAACATCGCACAAAGCGGTGGTTATACCTTCTTAATGTTGGCGACATTTGGGAGGTTCAATGCTATGCATTATCTTTCTAAAACATTTTCCCAAAGAGGTGTCGCACTGCGGGACGCCGTTCGGACTCGACTATAAAAAAGGTCCCTTATCATTGAGTTTATACTTAAATCGGAAAGCACTCATTGATGTGGGAGTTGTTTGCCACTGCTCGGTTCCTGGTATTTTTGAAAATTAGGGTAATGAAAAGTGCTTTTTAGGGGAGAGATGGCATCTCAGACATTTCGACTCAAATATGGACATCAAATTCGTGCTGCACTTCCGCCTCCTACCGATATTTAAAAATTATATAGCTAATGTTTCCTTCCAGACAAAAAATCTATGAAAATTTTAAAAAAATCTGTTCAGACAAGTATCATATAGTCATAATGGATCTAATGACGTTTTTGAGGGGTGTCGTGACCCCCCAAATTCGAAATCTACTCCCGAATACCTTTCATTTGAGCCCCATATTGAAATGAACTTCCAATATGTCTGTATGGGGTAGTTTTGGGGTTAGGGCACCCCGATTTGTACTTAGACTCAATACCATATTCGTATTCTACTCTCCAATTCCTTTCATTTGATACCTATATTTCCCGATCGGTCAACTTTTGATTTTGGGTTGTGTTTTTGGCATAAGGGGAAGGGTCTGTCCCCCTACCGATAACCAAAAATTATATAGCCTATGTTTCCTTCCAGACCAACTTACACAATATGCGAAAATTTCGAGAAAATCGGTTCTGCCGTTTTTTCAGTCTATACGGATCAAACAAACCGAGTCCCATATATCCGTGATTGGCTAATGTGCCCATTTTTGGCGTTTTTTGGGGGGGTGGGGTGACCCCCTATACTTCGACAGGATTTTATATAACAAATTCGTTATCTATTCCCGCATGCTTTTCATTTGATATCCATATTGTCCTTATCGGCCCACTTTGATTTTGGTTGGGGTTTTTGGGGTAACGGTGGGGGGTCCGCCCCTTTCCGCTATCAATAAATTATAAAGTTTATTCCTACTTCCTGACCATATTCGTAAACTACTTCCGAATACCTTTCATTTGAGTACCATATTGTCATGATCGTCAAAAAATCAAAAAATTATATAGCCTATGTTTCCTTCCAGACCAACCTACACAATCTGTGAAAATTTCAAGGTAATCAGTTCAGCCGTTTTTGACTCTATACGGAATAGACCGACAAGCAAACAACCAAACACAAATTGAATTTTATATATAAGAAATGGGGCCTTAGACGAATATTTCGAGATGTTACAAACGGAATGACTAGATTAGTATACCCCCATCCTATGGTGGTGGGTATAAAAAGTAAAATCGTAAGAATTTAAACATGAACTGGTTTGGCCATACCGATTCAAATTTTTGAACAATCACTGTTGCAACATTTCTATCAAATTCGATCAGTAGATATTGTGACTTCAGGGGACAGACGGACATAGCTAAATCGTCTAAAATTGTCATTGCAACCCCATAGTTCCACTATTCCCAAATGTTACAAACCACCATGACAAACTTAATATACCTCTGCTTTCCATTCCCATGGTGTTGAGTAGTAAAATTGTCATAACCACAAACCAAAAGGATACACAATCAGGATGTTAAATAATCACGTCATGCATGCTAGCGCCAATTTCTTACCACCCCCGCCTGAAAAGAAGCCTTCCTAGCCACATCCATCTTTAAGTATGGCATCAGATATTTAAGAGTACTTCTTATTATTGTTGCCATTGTATGGATGGCATGTCTGTGGTTTTGTTTCCTTAGCTGGAGTTCATATTCATTCAAGTGGAAGTGTGACTGCTGCTGCAATTTTCGAATTGAATTGTATGATGTGAGATTCTTATTTCTTCCATTTCTTGCTTTCGAAGCATATGAAATTCCTTTCTTGCTTGTAGCAAAAAGGAATCTTCAAGATGAGTTTTGTTACTTTATGTGGTAGAGTGTGGCACAGTTTGTATTTTCTTACTTTGTTGCTTAGATGCAAGTGATTGCATCACGCAATACTGTAATCAGGTGCACTCAAGGTGTCATAATTCATTGGAGGATTCTTTTGCACAGGATAAGTAAGGTGCAATCTATTTGCACTACATGGAAGAAAATTTAAAAAAAAAATAAAATTAAATAAAATAAAAACAAAAACTATAAGAAAAGAAAAACTTTGTAGGAAAAAATTTTATAAGTTATCCAATAACAAATCTGTATAAAACGATCGATACAAAATGATTTTCAGCCGAAATTTTGAGTACAAAACAACATACAAACCACCAGTAAAACATGGTTAGAATGCCTTTATATTTCGATGTGTGGAAACGGAATGACAAAATTGGCATATCCCCAAACTAGAGAGCTTAAAAGATATATGAATCGATTTCCAAGTTCCGATTCAGACCATAACTGACACGTATGTTGAAAGTTCATGAGAGAAGTCGTTGTACAAATTTTCAGATAAATCGGATAATAATTGCGACCTCTAGAGGCTCAAGAAGTCGAGATCCCAGATCGGTTTCAATGGCAACTATATCTGGTTATGCACCATTTAAAATCAGATTTGGCACGGTTTTTGGAAGTCATAACAAAAAACTTCTTGCAAAATTTCATCCAAATCGGATAAAATTGGCGCTCTCTAGTGGCTCAAGAAGTAGATCCCAGATCGGTTTGTGTGGCAGCTATATCTGGTTATGGACCATTTAAAACCATATTTGCCACTGTTGTTGGAAGTCATAACAAAACACTTTTTGCTAAATTTAAGCCAAATTGGATAAGATTGGCGCTCTTTAGTGGCTCAAGAAGTCAAGATCCAAGATCGGTTTATATGGCAGCTAAATCAGGTCTGATTTGAACCATACTTAGCATAGTTATTGGAAGTCGTAACAAAACACCTCATGCTAAATTTGAACCAAATCGGATTAGAATTGCGCCCTATAGAGGCTGAATAAGTCAAGACTCTAAATCGGTTTATATAACAGCTACATCAGGTTATGGACCGATTTGAATCACTTTACACAGTTGTTGGAAATCATAACGAAACACTTCATGCAAAATTTCAGCCTAATCCGATTAGAATTGCGCCCTATAGAGGCTGGAGAAGTCAAGACTCCACATTGGTTTATATAACAGCTACATCAGGTTATGGACCGATTTGAACCACACTTAACACAGTTGTTGGAAATCATAACGAAACGCCTAATGCAAAATTTCAGCCAAATCGGATAAGAATTGCGCCCTCTAGTGACTCAAGACGTCAAGATCCAAGATCGGTTTATAGGGCAGCTATATCAAATCATCCAACGGACGGACGGACAGACAGACGGACGGACAGACGGACGGACAGTCGGACGGACGGACAGATGGACGGACAGACGGACGGACATGTCTAGAACGACTTAAAATGACATGACGATCAACAATATATATACAATACTTAATGGGGTCTAAGAGGAATATTTCGAGGAGTTAAAAACAGAATGACGAAATAAGTATACCCCCACCCTATTTTCTTACACCGATTTCCTTGATCGGTTTTTTTAATCTATTAAACAATTTTTAAAGCGATTTTTAAAAGTTTGTATAAATTGATATAAAGCATTTGTTTAATATTTTTGGGTAAAAATAAATTTTCTGATTAGCTTGATAAAAATTATTTTCCCAAAGAACCGACATACTTTTTTTCAAAAACCGTCAGTCGATTTAAAAACTCAACATGTTTAATTCCAAAAAAAAAAAAAAAACAATTTAAAGGGGATTAAGTTCAGCCGGGCCGAACTTTGGATACCCACCACCTCGGGTATACATATAAAACACATTTCGTCATATCCAGTGAAAAAATTCATAATTTATGCACCCATTGCAGGTTTATCCAAATTGAAAATAGATGTCGAAGGGCTTAACACAACTCACTGTCCCAAATTTCGGCGAGATCGGACAATAAATGCCCCTTTTATGGGCCATAAACCATAAATCGAGAAATCGGTCTATATGGCAGCTATTGTATATCCAAATTTGAGCCGATTTGAGCCAAATTGAAGAAGAATATTGAAGGGTCTAACACAACTTAATGTGCCTTTTATGGGCCTATGATCGAGATATCGGTGTATAGGCAGCTATATCCAAATCTAAACCGATCTGTGCCATATTGCAGAATGGGCCTAACACAACTCACAGTCCCAAATTTCGGCGACATCGGAAAATAAGTGTGCCTTTTATGGGCCCAAAACCTTAAATCGAAAGATTGGTCTATGTTGCACCTATATACAAATCTGGACCGATCTGGACCAAATTGAAGAAGGATGTCGTAGGGCCTAAGAAAAAAGAAGAAAATACAATATTTCAGAAAAAATTAAAAAAAAAAGATTAATTTTCAAAAGATTTCGCTCGTTGGCATTCTTAAAAATCCTTGCCTATAAAATAAAATGATTTTCTATTGATTTCGAAAGAAAAATGTATGCTGACGAATGGAAATAATTTTTTTTCAAAAAATCAACCACCACCGTAGGATAGGGGGTATATTCATTTAGTTATTCCGTTTGCAACACATCGAAATGTTAATTTCCGACCCTGCAAAGTATCTATATTTCGGATCGTCGTAAAATTCTAAGACGATTTAACAATGTCCGTCTGCCCGTTCGTCTGTTGTAATCACTCTACTGCCTCCAAAAATTGAGATATTGAGGTGAAATTTGGCACAGATACGTCTTTTTGATGCACTCTGGTTAAGTTCTTGAACGGGCTAAATCGGACCATATTTGGATATAGCTGCTATATAGACCGATTTTTCGATAAAGGGTCTAAATTTTAAATCGCTGAAATATGAAACAGTGAGTAATTTTAGGCCTCCCAACACCCGACCCAAATATAATTTAGATCGGACTTTATTTAGATATAGCTGCCACATAGACCGATCTGCCGATAAGGGGTCTGAAGCCCATAAAAGCTTTTTTTATTATCCGGTTTCGCTGAAATTTGAAACAGTGAATTTTTTTAAGCCATAAAGGCTTAGAAAGAACTCTCGATTTTAAATCTTGGCCCTATAAAAAAAACCCATTTATTATCCGATTTCGTTGAAATTTGACGCAGTGACTTATGTTAGGCTTGTCGACATCCGTGTCCTTTATGGCTCAGATCAGTTTATATTTCGATATACAGCTGCCAAAAAGACCAATATTTTGTTTTACAAAATTTAACACTGACTTATATTTATTAGACCACTCAATGTCTGTGCCGAATTTCGGTGCATAAGTTGTCCAATATTCACCGGATGGTGACGAAAGGGGGTTTACATATATACCCGAGGTGGTGGGTAATGCCTTTTTACTTGTTGAAAATAAATTCATATCGATTCATCAATGGTCATAGTCAAAAATTGTTGAAATTTGGCGATTTGCTTATTTGACCTATGTTTGTTCACATTTCCAAGAAGTAACTGTTTTTTTTTTTGGCAAATCTCCAATGTTAATAAATATATCAAATGCAAGATTCGCGATAGATGCTGTTATTTATACCCACAAATAATTACAAATTTGCAAGCAGTTATGCTTTGTAAGCTTGTACAAAGCATAACTGATTGCAAATTTGTCCAAAAACATTCTATTTAGGAATACAGTACTGTCCGATTCAAGTTTAAGATCAATGATAAGAAATCAAGTGCAAATAGCGTATCGTGGTGCGAGACCACTCAATAGAGAAGTTCTACATAGCTGAACACTTTACAAATATCTACTGTATTAGTGAGGGGATAATCATTACTAATTTTTCTGACTTTCACTTGCCAGGATTTGTATTCAGGCATTTAGAGTTATAGGTGACAAGTTCACCTATAACTTTAACATCTTCTACAAATGGAATGCGTAAATAGCATAGCTGGCAATCCATCGGCTCTTACTGCTTTGCAATTCTACGACCGAGCGTCATAGGCGGATATGCTAACCTCAGCGCCTCAGTTGCCTCTGTCGCATAAGATTCTCGTTAAAAGCTTAGTTGGCAATCCATCGGCTCTTACTGCCATGTAATTCTCGATTAATCACATTCCTAGTTACGAGCAATATACTCAATGTTTTAAATGCAGCATATTTCGTCACCATATTCTCAGCACAATACCTGCATCTTATGCCATATGACATTCTTCATCTCCACAGAAAATTGGTTATATATTTGAACTTCATTCCAACTAAAGGGCACTAACTTACAAGGTGAGTTCAGTGTACTTTGTTGGAATGAAGTATGGGCCCAGGATGGTGTTGGTTTCGTTTGCTATTCATCATCTCCTATTTACATCAATAGTTGTTTTTCAAAAATTAAAAAATGACAAAAATTTTCCCCAACCAAGGAGTAACAACTATTTAGTCCTTGTTGTGTCGTATTTCCAAACAAGTCTGTCCAAACTTTGTAAAGCCAAACAAAACAAACAGAAACCTTAGCCTTCTTAATTTTATGATGCTGATACTGTTGATAATAAGCATTTTGGCATCACTTGACATCCAAACTAAAGTTAAAGGTTGCCGCAACTACAAAAGCCCTATTGTTACTAAACCAAATAACAACAACAACAACAAAATGCAAATAAACCTTAACTTCAAATTTAAGGAGTTGAAAATAAATAAAATAAGCTTTGGCATGCCAACAACAACAAAATTGTACTTACACTACGTAAGTACAAAGAGTAAAGTGCATGAAAATAAATTAAATGTCATTTCAGAGTAATTTCTTTGAACGAACATTTTTATTTGGTCTCTCTTCAATTGCTAACGAAACACCAAACGTCAAAGTTTATTTTCAGGCTGTCCTGGAGTTTTGGCGTCTACAGCTCATGGTACCTTCTGTTCGTGAAAAGACAAACAATCAAACAACATCAACAGCGGACACCGAGTTGAGCAACCATTTAAATTATGCACAGTGTTTTGGAGAACCAAATAAATGGTTGTCACAATCATTACAGATGTAAATAAAATTTAAATAAGACTTTCTTATGGAAACCAAATTTTGATAAAGTTTTGATAAAAAAAAAACAAATTTTCTATGTAGATCAAGTTTTCAGTTTATATTAAAAAAATTACCAAAAATTTCCAGAAAATAAATTTTGACGAAATTTTCCTTGAAAGTCGAACTCAAAAACTAGCCGATAGCAAGTCGCTAGTGCTTAGATTTTTAATGTTTATTGTAATTTTTAATTATAATAAATAAATTTATTAGTAATTAAAAAAAAAGTTTGGTATGGAAATCGAAATTTGCCGAAATTTTCGATGAAAATAAAATTTTGAAATATATTTCATGAAAATCGAATGTTGATGATATTTTTTATGAAATTCCACTATTGGTGAAATTATCTATAAAAATCGAGATTGGACAATATTGTCTATGAATATCGAGATTTGATACTCAATTTTCTATGAAAACTAAAATTTTACAATTTTGTTTTTATAAAACAAATTTCACTAAAATTTCTTAGAAAATAAAATTTTCACAAAAATTTTTATAAAATCCAACTTCATGAAATTTTAAATTTTCTCGATTTTAGACGGAATTTGGAGAAATTTTCTATGAAAATCGAATTTTATCGAAATTTTCTGTGAAAATCGAATTTTGACAAAATTTTCAATGAAAATCGGCTTTTGACAATATATTCTATGGAAATCGAATTTTGAAAACGAAATTTTCTATTAAAATCAAATGTAGAGGGCATTTTCATAAAAATGGAATTTTAACGAAATTTTCATGAAAATCGAAGTTAGCCAAAATTTTCTATGAAAATAAAATATGGACAAAATTCTCTATGAATATCGAATTTCCACAAAATTTTCTTGATTGTAGACTGATTTCGCGAAATTTTCTATGAAAAAAGGGGATTTTTAATGAAAATCGGTTTTTATCGAAATCTTTTATGAAAATCGATCTTCGAAGAAAATTTCTATGAAAATCGAATTTTTACGAAATTTTGATCAAAATCGTAGTTTGACGAAATTCCCAACGAATGTCGAATTTTCACTTAATTTTCTCCAGTTTAGATGGAATTTGGTGAAACTTTCTATGAAAATCGAGATTTGATGAAACTTTGTATAAAAACCAAGATTTGCTGAAATTTTCTATGCAAATCGAATTTAAACGAAATGTTTTATGAAATTCAAATATTGGCTAAAGTTTCTATAGAAATCGAATTTTAACGAAATTTTCATGAAAATCGATTTTTGACAAAATTTTCTATGAAAATGAAATTTTAGCCAAATTTTGTAAGAAAACCAAATTTTTATAAAAATCTTTATAAAAATCTAATTTGGAGGAAAATTTTTTATAAAAAATCCAATATTGACGAAATTTTCTATGAAAATCGAATTTTGACGAAATCTTCTACGAGAAACCAATTTTGACGAAACTTTCTTTACATATCAAATTTTGAAAACATTTCCTAAAAAAATCGATTTTTACGAAATTTTTATATAAATCGAAGTTTGACGAAATTTTCTACGAAAATCAAATTTGTTTTATGAATATCAAATTAGCACAATATATTGTCGATATTTGATGAAATTTTCAATAATAATCGAGATTGGCGAAATTTCTTATGAAAATTGATTTTATCATTTTAACAAAATTTTCTATGAAAATCGACATATAACAAAATTTTCTATAAAAATCAAATTTTAGCCAAATTTTTTGTAGGAAAATCAAATTTTGACAAATTTTGTGTGAAAATCAAATTTTGACTAAATTTTCTTTGGAAATCGAATTTGACAATATTTTGTATGAAAATTGAGTTTTGACCTAATTTAATATAAAAATCTAATTTTCACGATTTTTTCGATGAAATAAAATTTTTACGATATTTTCCATTAAATCTTGTCATATCGGTTTCTACAAAATTTTCTATGAATATCGAATTTTAAGGAAATTTTCTATGAAAATCGAATTTTGGGGAAATTTTCTATAAAAATTTAAATTAAAAATTCTATGAAAATCGAATTTTGACAAAATTTGCTATAATATTAGAGTTTTGATGGGATTTTTTATGAAAATCAAATTCTGATGACATTTTCTTTGAAAATGAAATTACACAAAAGGAAGTTTTTATAAAAAAAAACCAATTTTGATGAAAATTTCTATAAAAATTATATTTTTAAAGAAATTTTGTATGGAAATCAAATATTGGCATTTTTTTCTATGAAAATCGAATTTTATCAACATTTTTTGAAAAATCGAATTTCTAATAAATTTTCTATGAAATTCAAATTTAGACCATAATTTCTATAATTATTAAAATTCTACAAAATTTTCTTTAAAATCAAAATTCAGGAATTTTCTAAGGTGGTATAAAAGTTTTTGTGAAACCCCTTTGACGACACTGTTTCCCTAGGCCATCTAAGCCAATTTGTAGGCAGTGATTTGGATGTTTAGTTTATTTTTCTTGTAGGGTTTATTTGCTTTGGTCTGGTCTTGGTAATTTGAGGTAGTATCTAAGGATGATGACGTTGTTGTGCCCAGCAGTCACGTTACACGTTGGCGGTTCGCTTGGCACTGAGTTGGGCCCTCGACTCTGTCCGATGGGGAGAAAACAATGACATCTGCAAGTTTTACTACGTGAAGTTCGACTGCGTTCAAGGCAAACTGCCAATGGAGTTGAGGTGGCGGCAACGACAAAAATGCTGCCTCCTTGAGGCAAGGCAAAGAGTCAGTGCAAGTCAAGTTTATGCACTTCACTTGCAATTATGTTTGGCTTATTTTTGTTCCGTCGTTGTCTTTTGCTGGCTGTCGCCTTTCGATTTTTTATTTTTTTTTGTAAATCGTTTTTTATGCTACTTACAATGAAGTAGTGAAGAGAGATGTTTTCCTAGTCTTCTTCTTCTTAAGCGTTAAAGTTATGTTAAGTATCTGTTTGGTATTGTGGGTAGGTAGTATGCTGCGGAATGGTGCTAGGGGGTCCATAAATACCTTCAGTTGCACTTATGTGCATTGCATAGCTACACCAACTACCTCCAAGACCTTTTTTTTATGACGCTGCAAAACACATTTAAGTGGCATTTTACTGTTTTTTTTGTAGTATTTCGTAAATATTGAAAAAAAGTTGACACTAAGTTTTGTTTACGGAACAAAAGGAATTCCAAGTAAATTAAAACCCAATTAGGAACTCCCAAATTGTGGGGTTGTAAGTCTCCACGCTGATGCTACACAGCGCTATGCGCAAGGTCATAACTATCAATTGGGATGTAGTAAATAACCATGGGTACACTGGAAGAAAAGAGAGTTAATGAGCAGTGAGGTACGCACAGTTAGTGGTAAGTTAAAGTTAGATTGAAGGGAAGGGAAGGGGAGGATGATTTTTCGTCCTTAGTCCTTTTCTCAGTTATACATCTTGTTATCTTTACTGCCTGCTGTCCACTGATTGTTTTCATGTGAAGTACAATATTTTCTCATTGATTCTTTATTTAGTACCCTCATTGCAGTTAAAACCGAAATGAGGTCTCACCTAAGAAAATCTCTCATACCCCTAGCCAGATCCTATGACTAGACATTGCTATGAAAGTTGCTTGCATCTTTTGAACCACTTATTTGCAAGGATATTCAACTTTACACTTTAATCCGTTTTACCAGGTCGATCAAAGCCTTTGATCTCCTCTTATCAGAATTACCTAAAAGCAACTATGAAATGGTTTAGTTTCATAGTTGCCCTAGGTTTAGCCTCTTGTTAAAACTTGTCACTCAATATCCAAAATTCCTCCCATCTAAAGGTTATAACAACCTATTGATAAATCAATTCTGCGCTGAGCTAAGCCCTATCCGTGATAAGAAAGTTAGAGTGTTTTCGTCAGAAAGGCGGGCGGACGGACATGGCTAGATTGACTTAAAATGTCATGACGATCAAGAATATATATACTTTATGGGATCTTAGACGAATATTTCGAGGAGTTACAAACAGAATGACTAAATGAGTATACCCCCATCCTATGGTGGAGGGCATAATTAACCGTTTTTATTTGCAAATAACTTAATTTCATGTTGCATGGGCCTATAAATTCTCCAATGGCTATTATGTCACCCTGTTACTCAAAGAATTTTTCATATGAGCTACGTAACTGCTAGCAAAATGACGAAAATTTCGTCAAAGGTGCTTACTGCCCTTTAAGCGAAATATTTGATTTGCTTTGTGTACAGGGTGACATTGGGGCCATTGGATTTTTTCGTCGTCTCTTATACGTCGTCCATTCCCCAGGTGCTGCCAACCAAAGTTTTGAGGACTCTGCTCGTGTTCCCTGCCCTTTCGCAGATCGTAGTACCGTGGGTCGACATTGAGTAGCATTTGTCGAGGGTTACTCCCAAAATTGTTGGGTGTCTCACCGTTGGAAACGTTTGTCCATCGGCGTGTATATCAAACTATACACTAGGGAGTAATCAGTTGACCAAGTGATTGCAGGCTCCACATATAGTTCACAATCCACCTCTCCGTCGAGTTCGGGAGATCAAACTCAATAATGTCATTGAACAGAATGGCGTGGTCGACCGAGTCAAAGCTTTTGACAATATAGAGTTGGTAACACTGGGTGTTAAAAAAATGTTTACAGAAGAATAAAATCGATTTTATTCATATCACCCTGTTAAATAATCCAGTTATTCAAAAAAGTAGCATAGACTTAGGCGTTATTATGCAAAGGGTAATGAAAAATGATTTGAATTTAAAATCAAGTACAGAAAAAGGTTGAATGATGTAAAATTTTACTATGTTGACTTAAATTGACGTGAATGAAACCTTATTTTTCTATCATATAAGGGATACATTTTTGGTATTTGTGTTACATTGGATTTATTTGATTTACATGTTGTTTGCAAATATAAACAACATACAAACAATCTAAAGCAAAGCTTAGACTATTTTCTTAAAATTTCCTCTCTTCTACAATTTCATTCTTCTGCAACATGCTAAGAACTAAACAAAGCATTTTAAATTTTATGTGCATGTTGTCATTATTTCAGAGTGCAGACGACGTTTGAGTCACGTGCCACTTTCACTCATTTTCCTACCTAAAAATTCCCACTTCAATTTGTTTCAAGTGGTGCTGCATGTGGTTACCACGCGACCTTCGACCCCCCTAAAACTTGTATACCTATGTAACTGTGTCCAAAGCTACACAAAGCGAAAAAAACAAACACTTGTTTGCTAAGGCATTTATTTGATAATGGGACAGAACCAGAAGTCTTACGTCCGCTCCCAGTCCTAAGTCCTATAATCAAGGAAGATGTTCATGTGTTGCCCACGTACATGCAACTCAGAACAAATTTTAACTGAATTTTTAGCCATCCATAGGACTTATTACATATTTGTAATGCCCTAGCAAATTGTTCTTCCCATGTCCACAAGAAGACGAAGACGACGGTGACATTTGCTGATAACCAACAATAGCCGTAATTTTTAATCTTTTTTAGTGAACGCAGTGCAAGGCATCGCAAAGGATCACAGTTGGTGGCATTTGCTTGTAATCACATTTTCAAATTTATTTTCATTTATGTATTATGGAAAATCTAATACATCAAGGGGATGAATGGTTTTCTTGAAGATAAAAAGAGCATTGTTTGCATTTTGGGTTGGGTGTTGATGGGTCGACCAACGGCAGATGCAGAGTACACGTGCTGACATTTTTATTGTTGTAGCAACAGGGTGAAAACTAATGTGATTTTGTAGCTTTAGCAATTATTGTATAAAAATAGTCCTATGATTTTCAATTTAATTGAAAAATCAAAAAAAACAACTTCCAAATATGGCCTTAAACTTTCATGGAATCTAAGGGCCAGGACCACTAAGATTTTGTCATTCGATTCGTTCGCCAACTAATCGAAATCAGCTGATTTTATTGAGACAAAACAGGTGATTATGCAATGCTTGTAGTATTGGCTAACTAAACGAGTGACAAAGTGTTAGTGGTGCTGGTCCTTAAATTTATAAATCATGGAATCTTTGGATTCAGAGGAAACTGATATTGGGTCTAGTGTATCTTTAGAGGAATGGCCACTCCACCTTGAATACGAGGCGCATGGGTGTTCTAAACGCTATATGTCCAATGATACGTTTTTAGTGAATAACATCGTCTCTAACAAACCAAAGATGGATCGGAAACCCTTTGCCTATAATTGAAGCGGCATACGTGTAGACATTATGAATGTATCGAGGTCGGACAAAAGGCTCAGCGATGATCGCTGGAAACTGGTGAAGAACAAGCTCCTGTTCTTGGTGTTGAACAGCATTAGGATATTGACTTTTCTTGGCCAATATCACGAAACAAGGTGTATGTACACGCGAGTCGTGATTCATAACTGAGATCCAAATCCAAACACGGGATCGTGCGTGACAGTGTTTGGACTAAAATTCTTAGTACCTAAGCATTAGTGAGCCAAATCATGTTCACGACGCTAATCACGACTCACGAAACAAGTAACGACTCAAGTCACTCACATGCTCATCTCTTGTGGATAGTTTGACTGGCTTTTGGAATGCATGGAGAATAAGGGCTTGTGTCGACTAAGACTCGCTTAAGGAGAAGAGTATCTTCTCAGGAAACCTTAAATAAGGGTTTTCACCACAGGACCAGTTTCGCCAAGGGACAGACTAGAAATGATCATTCCAACCCAATTGTTGATTATCGGACTGGCAAATCGTTAGTATGTTTCCTCCCTCTGAAGCTGGAAGAAGTGTTTTTGCGGCATGCAACGACGAAACTGTTGAAAGGTTCTTAAAGAACGGGCATCGAACAAGTATTGGTATCACAAGTTCGATTTATGTACCGATATCATAAACACAAAGGTTCGGTATATAACCATTATATGTTCAGGATGATAAGTTATATTCTGATTAATTTCCATCACAGAATAGCGGCCCCTAAACAACATATTTGCAATTTTAGCGTTGATTCAGAAGCCACGGATTAACAGAGTTACAATACAGAGTATTGAGGTTAGACATTACAATTTGATTTTTTAGATTTGTATCCTGACAAAAAAGAATCTGATGTGTTTATATCTTAACCAATTCTGCCCTTGGCCTTGTCTTATTTTGGCAAGGTACACGGCATCATCTCTGCGTACTTCCCGAATGATGATCGTGTGTTGCCACTTCTATTGGATATTATGTAAGGAAAGGAATAACGATTTGATACTAGATTTTGACGCCAACCTCCATAAGGATTTCTGGGTAAACACTGATATGAACCACAAAGCGAAATGTGATATGGAATTCATTTTGGAGAATGGACCGTTCATATACATATAACAGAGTGGTGGATGCCACTTTCGAGATTTCGAATAGGAAAAAGGTTTTGGACTTTACCTTAGGTTGAACTTTGGTATGCGAAGTATTAAGCGAAGCAAGCTTTGCATAAATACATATATTTTTAGTAAGAGGAATTTAGACAACAGAACAGTGAGTCATTCCTAACCGCCAAAAAGTTTCACAATTCCGACTTATTCGAATACCTAAGAAATCTACCGAATCTACCCGGCCCCAGAACAGGCACCTACTGGCTAAAAGCGCCTCACTGACTGACACAAACCTACCTGCAACGAAGAACTTAGAACACCAACTTGAGTTGTAAGAACTGAAGTGGAAAGGGTGTTATTATTTAAGGTTTATGGGTACTGAAACATAAAGCCTGGACGACTGCTCGCCTACTTCAGCCGTACATAAGACCACGTTTCAAGTGGTAGAAAGGAGTTATTCGAAAAACTTAAAGTTTTTAGAGAAAACTGAAAGCTTATAGAGAAAAACTGAAAATTTATAGAGAAAAACTGAAAGTTTATAAAAAATCCAGTAAGTATAAAAGGGAGTATTTTGAGAATCTGTCGAATGTTGAGAATACCTCGATATTATCAAGGAGGCCAAGCGGAGATTAGGCCGTTGTTTTATCTGTTGGAGATACATTTTCCTGGCTGTGGGATGGGCCTTGGTGCCTAAAGAAGACATGGCTATAAACGAATCAGATTGCAAATGGGTCTAATATGCCTATAATTGGATACAGCCTAGGCGGACATTGATTTGAGTCATCAGGCTATGCTTTGGACACTTTCCCGGCTGTAATCTTACAGTATATGAGGAAAGTTATTGGTTCTTGAAAAAAGTCAAGGCAATGGACACATTTTGGGTAATAGTACTATCTGGTACTCTTAGGTACTTTTGGGGGTGAAATCGATTGATCTTAAAATCCTAGATTCGCCGCGACAATCTACTCTGATTGCTGCAACTTGACCAGTTCGGTAGTTACTGGCTAGATGTAGCAGAGTACCTATAGACTGACTATCTGCCTAGGTTGCAGGTGCGGTTGTGGACAGTAGGTTGCATGTGCTGGTATCCAAATTGATGGAGTGGCAGAAGAGTCGGTTAAGTTTTATGTCTATGTCAACGGCGTATGTGCAAACGGTAGTATAGATTATACCACCACTACTACTTTTCGTATGAGCCCCTATTGCAGCATATTGCAAAAGGATGTCTTTGCGATTTCAGGGCTGCGGAGGCCGTGACATTGACCAAGCGGTTGTTCTCTGATAGTCAGGCAGCTGTTAATGTTAACATTTGTGAGGAACTATGTCATTTGAAGAAATGGTAATGCAGCCTTATAAAAACTTCCCCATAAAGTGGTGTCGTACTTGCGGCGCGCCGTTCTGACTTGGCTTTGAAAAGGAGGCCCTTATCATTGAGCTTAAAACTTGAATCGGACAGCACTCATTAATATGAGAGAAGTTTGCCTCTGTTCCTTAATGAAATTTTCATGGGCAAGTTTGAACAGTGATGTAACAGGAAATGATAGGCTTATTATTTTTGCAGGAGATGAATTAAACATTGCACTTATTTGAGTGACTGAGGTGGTCTTAGGATAAGTTAGAAGAAATCTTATGACTGGTACCATCCTCCTCCAATCTAACCTACCCTTGCCCCCTTCCGGGCATTTGGAGTGTTTGTTAATCTCAGCCTTGCAGTGAAATCATGGCTACCAGATGCGGCACAATATAGATTTTCCCCTTTCAGCATTTTACTCAAATCCCCCAAAAGTATGCTACATTGTTGAAGCTCTCCTTAAACGACATTTAAGAAATTTCAATCTTGTTACAATACCAAACTTAATATGTCGAAAGGCTTTCCCCCCTCTGGTTATACGATATTCAGTTTATCCCCAGTTGTTAATTAACTGAAATAAATGTTTTTCTTAACCAATTGTTTGTTAAGTTTTCAATGACACTTTGCAACTGACGAATAGGCAAACAAAACAAAATTTGAATATACTTTAACAACTGCATGTTATTTGAAAAAGTTTTCAAATAAAGGGTGTGCCTTTTGCAGCCCTTATTCCTTTTAACTTCATTAATCCCTTCGCTAACAAACAATCCTCAAAGTAAGGTAGTTTTTCAAAAGATTTCCCAAATATAAACAAACACTTCCACCTTCAAATGGTAGAGCTCAAGCCCACACCCTAGTTGAGAATGTTTAGACGATGGGCCAAACATAAGCATCAAATACTCGTAAATGCTCGAGTTTGAAATTCAAATCTCCATAAACCATAAACAAGGATTAAATAAACATTCGTTTATACGTTGCAGTGAGCCCTTTTTCTTTTCGCTACCCCTTTTTTAATGCCCCCAAAAAAGCGAGTCTTTATGACTACGTTTAATGGTCATGTCCCAATGTGTAATAACAAGGGTGAACGTGTACGAGTGCGAGTACATGTGCAATGTAATTTGAAATTAGAAATGTTTTAACAATTTAATCGTCTCGTTGAAGCAAAACCTCGTTCTTCTGATACCATTGCCTACAGCAGAACACCACCAACCAGCCCAAGGTTGACATTGAAGCCTTATATGTATATTGTTGCTTCTTGCGTTGTAACTGTTTTTATCGCAAATTTGAGCTCATTGGGAGTTCAAACCCATCATCATCATTATCGTATCCAGAACAAGTGCTGCATGCCTAGAGTCAGTCATTCAGTCAGTCAGTCACTTTAAGTCGCAATAGCTACCCTCAATAAAGGGTAGCTGATTAGTAACATGGATAGTTAAGAGAAAGGAGGTTGTACCGGGGTTAATTTATTTTTTTGGGTGGTGTTATAATAACAAGCCACCTTTGTTGACTCTCTATGATAGTCTGTTCTTTTTTCAAAGCATCTGTGCTTGATTAAAAATTCCTTAAAAATACAACAACAAACAAGTGAACATAAAATTTGTTAACTTTTGTTCTGCCATAGACTTGCAAATAAAAATGAAATATTTGCATCTGCTCCAGTTTAATACTAGACCATTTGTTGTTCGAGAAGGGTTGAATTTCGGCATAGATTTTAGAGGTGAGAGTGTTTATTTTGGCTGATGCACCTTGGGGAATGAATATCTTTGGTCTATGGATGAAAATTTTAAACATTTTTTATATTTTTACCAAAATTTTTGTTATCTGCCAAGTCTATAGAAAGCACTGCTCAAAGTTGTTTAGCCAAATTCAGATTGGAAAAATTTTACGAGGACTCTGGATTTTAGAGATGAGAGTATTTATTTTGGCTGATGCTCCTTGGGGAATATCTTGGGTCTAAGGTTGAAAATTTTAAACATTTTTTATATTTTTACCAAAATTTTTGTCATCTGTCAAGTCTATAGAAAGTACTGCTCAAAGTTGTTTAGCCAATTCAAATTGAAAAATTTTTCCGAGGACTCTCTAATACGGATTTTTTGAGGAAATCTGTTGTCGAAAAGAAACCTTTAAATGTTAAGAAGATACAGGTATTTTAAGTTAACGAGTTAGGCTTAGGTGATTCTGGACAGAAACTGGAAAAGAAACATCGAGGAAAGGGTCAGTATGCGCTCTACTACTGTCGCAGCTCAACAGGAAAGAGTTGAGGGCTTATGCTGGATATCTAGAATGACATTTGGCTCTGCACACTTATGCCCTATACACTCCGCAGGATGATCGAGCATACGGGAATGTCCTATAGAAAGCACTACTCAAACTTGTTAAGCCAAATTCAAATTGGAAAAATTTAACGAGGACTGTCTGATTCGGATATTTTTGAAGGAAACCGGATGTCAAAAAAAAAAACCATTAAATATTAAGAAGATACAGGTATTTTAAGTTAACGAGTTAAGCTCAGGTGATTCTTGACAGAAACTGGAGAAGAAACATCGAGGAAAGGGTCATGCGCTCTACTGCTGTCGCAGCTCAACAGGAAAAAGTTGAGGGCCTATGCTGGATCTATTTGCCCTATGCCCTCCGCAGGGCGATCAAGCAAACGGGAGTGCCCCGAGAGAGGCTTTGAATGGCATGCTCTATATTTTGTGTTGAGTGTGCGGCAACAAAGATTGCTAAATGATTCGGGAATACGACGTTTATGGAACCTTGGACAAAGTTTTATTCTGCTGAAGGCTGGCCAAGCGACAAAGCAGCAACCTATATGCGGTGTGACAAATTATGTACCAAAAAAAATATATCCTGTTTGAGGATCTGGATGTCGTTTTTCAAAAAAGTAAGCTCAAGGTTGGGTTCCCCCATATCCTGGAGCTACTATCGTATACACATAGACGGGCCAAATTGCTTTTTTTCGAATTTGACATATGGGCTTTTGACGGGTGTAACGTCTTCTTGGCTTAGTTTTTCGCTATCCTGAAACCGCTGGAGACAATGTCGATGTAGGAGCGGTTGCCCAGTCGGACAGCCAATCTACGCAGAGGGTTCTGACGTCAGGCCATGTGGGCGAGGGAAGTAGAGCTGGCAAACTATCAATATTCGCTGCATTCGATATTTATAATAATAAATATCGATATCGTCGATATATCGTTAAATCCCTATCACCTATATTAAAAAGAAAATGAGAAGTAAAAACTATGAGATCGGTTTATATAGAAACAATTTCAATATATAGACCGATTAAAACCAAATGTAATAAAGTCGTCGATATATCGTTAAATCCCTATCACCTATATTAAAAAGAAAATGAGAAGTAAAAACTATGAGATCGGTTTATATAGAAACAATTTCAATATATAGACCGATTAAAACCAAATGTAATAAAGTCAATAGGAAATCATGAGAGATATGATTGTACAAAATTTTAGCCTGATCGAATGAATTCGCCTTCTATGGGCTCAATAAATAAAATCGGGAGATTTAATAGCGAAACTATATCAGGCTATGGGCCGGTTCGAACGATACTTATAAACTGCAATTCGAGCAAAAAGGGAAGAATTTCGAGGTATAAACAGATTCATCGACATCTCCAAACAAGGAAAAGAAAGGAAAGAAGGACGATTGAAAAATGTACGATTGGTATACATTCATGATCGAATTACTTATTTATTGTTTAATTTTGAAAATAGTGACACTTTGCAGATAATATCCATGGGTAAAATATGAATCGATATTCAGCCATAAACAAAAATATTGATAGTGCCATCGATACTTTACCAGCTCTATAGGGAAGGCTATCAGGCTCTAAGTCTCGGGCCATCAAGGGTTTGGTGGAACGAGGAGATCAACGCATGGATATGTGTTGATCGCAAATCGTGTTACTGATCCAGTGAACCCTCCCCTGTTCGAGCCTCTAATAGAATGGTCGCTGTCTACGCTGACCGCGAACGAGACGAGGTTTTATACTGTGGGCTGCATGATGGTCAAGGCTCTGTGGCGGAGTATTACGAGGAACAGGACGTCATTTATCCTGGAGCAGAGTAAGTACGTAGTACTGAATTAGTGAACCCTCCCCTGTGCGAGCTTATCAGTAGGCGCACGTTTTCTCATTTCGGTCACCCAAATGAGGTATGAGCTGATGCTGTAGATTGCAGGATGACCAAAGCTCTGTGGCAGAGTATTACGCGGAACAGGACATAATTTATGCTGAAGCTAAGGAAGCATAACCTTGGACTGATGATAGGAGTTCGCCCCGTCATTTCAACGTCAGGTATTTAAAGTCTAACAGGACACAAGGGGATTCGGAATTCTACAGGGTCTTTCGTGATGGAAAGAAGTTGGCAACGATCGAGCAATTGTATTACTTCCCCTCCTGTCTTTCTGGGCTGCTCTACAAGCCTGAAGGGGTTGACTGGACAAAGCTCTCATCTCTCTTCTCATGTATGCCAGAAAACAATAGTTTTAAGGGCTATCAATCGAGGTTTCGAAGAGTTTTCTCTAGCGGGATGTTTGAGACAACATACAACTACGCACTTGTAATCCGAACAAACTTCATGTACTCTCGACTACCGAAGCATATAAATTAACGGGATGCAACCATTTTTAGTTATAGAAATAAAAACAGTTACGTTTAGGTGATACAATCATTTTAAGTTCTATAAAAATGCAATTCGAACCATCAGCGAAATATTTATAGAGGACTCTAATGAAGAATTGAAGAATTGAATTGAATTGAAGAATATTGCCAGGTTGAAAATAAAAGTTTTGAGGTTATGGACTGCTCGCGCTCTGGTAGGTAATCCAATATTGGCCAAGCCCATATTAGACTTTTTGAAGAAGGATAGGTAACAACTAGGAAGAATACATAGACTATGCTTATATTGCGCATATATCAAATCTAACCACCAAACTTCCATGAAAGGCTCCACAATGGTTTGGACGATGGCTTGGCGAAGATTTGGGTCGGTTGGTCCACCTTCGAACAGGATGCTCGTGTCAGTGCTGGGGCTTTGCTGGACTGCTGCTTGGTGTCTCAATTATGGCGGGGTCATGCATTGTAGACCTGTAACGGCACTCCTACCCGGGTTACAACCATTTTAAGTTATAGGAAGAAAAAATACTTAAGTTTAGGTGATACAGGCACTTCAAGTTCTATGCTTTGCAAAAATGGCATCGGTGTTGGAGGGCGGCCAGTAATTTTACAATATAACGATGCTCCTCGGTGGGGAGACGTACTAATCAAATACAATGAAAAGCTATGAGTTGTACTTATTGACTTACATCAAATTTCTATGGGTCTTTCAGATGCTTTGAAAGAAAGGCGACTTTCGAACACAACTTTAAAGCGAAGGCAGGTGCGACCGTTAGAAAAGAAGATCTCGAAGGCGAAGGCTCGCTGCTCCTCAGACCAGAGCATGATGGCAACTGACTGGAGATAGAAATAAACTTGGGAACATCCTCTTCCAGATGTGCCCCCTCTCGACCCCTTCTCCAGCCCAACTCACCGATAGGGAGTTTTTTCAAATATAGATGTTTCTCTGGCTCACACTGTGGATACATGTTCACCCTTGGGTATCACAGGTTTGGGAAGGTCTTTAGAGTGCAATACAAATTTGATATTAAAATAGGGACAACGTGTCTAGTCGGCCGCTTTACCTTTAACGGACAATGTGGGAGAAGAAACCATCCAGACACATCCCGCATTTTAATATCAAAATTGTATTCTACACCTAAAGGCATTTCAATTATACTCCCCATACAGACATGTAGGTCCTATGGGACCTACATGTCTGTATGGGGAGCTTTGCTTACAGTATTAGGTCATATGGGACCTACATGTCTGTATGTGGAGTATTTCTTGCTTTTCATAATCTAAAGGGTGATTTTTTTGAGGTTAGGATTTTCATGCATTAGTATTTGACAGATCACGTGGGATTTCAGACATGGTGTCAAAGAGAAAGATGCTCAGTATGCTTTGACATTTCATCATGAATAGACTTACTAACGAGCAACGCTTGCAAATCATTGAATTTTATTACCAAAATCAGTGTTCGGTTCGAAATGTGTTCAAATTTTGACAAATTTTGTTCAGCGATGAGGCTCATTTCTGGTTGAATGGCTACGTAAATAAGCAAAATTGCCGCATTTGGAGTGAAGAGCAACCAGAAGCCGTTCAAGAACTGCCCATGCATCCCGAAAAATGCACTGTTTGGTGTGGTTTGTACGCTGGTGGAATCATTGGACCGTATTTTTTCAAAGATGCTATTGGACGCAACGTTACGGTGAATGAACACATTTCGAACCGAACACTGATTTTGGTAATAAAATTCAATGATTTGCAAGCGTTGCTCGTTAGTAAGTCTATTCATGATGAAATGTCAAAGCATACTGAGTATCTTTCTCTTTGACACCATGTCTGAAATCCCACGTGATCTGTCAAATACTAATGCATGAAAATCCTAACCTCAAAAAAATCACCCTTTACTTGTCAATACCTTTCATTTGATACCCATATTGTCCTGATTGAGTCATATGTCCGTTCGAGGTGTTCTGGATGGGGCGTTCCCCCTAGTGACTAGAATTCAATTTGTTTTCTAACTGACTCGTGTTTTTTGGTAACCATGAGGGAGCAGACTAAAATTTAGCTTGGATAGGTGTACCCATCTCCGCGATGTAGCATTTTTGAAGGGGGAAGGTCCGCCTCATTTTTGTTTAGAAAAATAAACCTTTTTCTATGAGGACAGCTCAAACTCTACATTCTACATACAAGTTTTTTAAAATAGTATGACGTCGAATTTTTAATTTGTTAAAATAATTGCATATAGGGTTCATGTTCATGAATATTTTCACTAAATGTCTTATCTTATGGAAATTTTATTTTCTAGCAAAAACATGGTTCCTGCATTACAAAAAGTTGCTTGTGTCCTTACCTCCCATTGTGCACCCTATCGCAAAATCAATGATTCATGCATTCGACCAGCGCTCATTCATTTATTGATGGTGGATGCTGCAATGATTTTTCCTTTTGAAAAATGCCATTCAATTGTGCCATGGGTGGTTTGTTTGCCTACAAATTTCTCTTTAAAGACAGTCAGTCAGTCGGTCTATTTGTAATAGGATGAATTCAAATACATCATCATAATAATAATGGCTTGCGTCTAGTAGCTGATACGGATGCTGGTGCCATTGTTGCCACTCTTGCCTATCAAATTATTGTTGATCCTGGATGTATGAATGCAAGAGTCCTTTTGTGATAAAATGATTTAAGCAAATATTTCATATTCACTTCCCCCACCATTGATGGATGGGATGAATGAGGGCTCTTAGGAGATAGGGTATGTTTGGTTTGAGAAAATCGATTTGGTTTTGTTTGGCGGTAGAGTTAGGAAAACAAAGCCAGCCTTCTGGGCCATCATTGAATGATTGAATTGTTGGCAAACAAACCCAAAAAAAGGGGGAAGGATTTATTAAATGAAGCCCACTTAAATGCTCATAGAGTTGCAATAAATTATTGATATCATATGAAAATTTATCGAAAAGATATTTTAAAGAAAGTGTAGGGAGGTGTTCAGGAAGTTGAAGGCGTAGTATATGTAGGGTAACATACTTAAAACACGAAAACTTAACTTTGACACATGGGGGATAATAGCGGGCGGGCAAACTGGGATTCGTACAAACAATTACGAAAGTTATAAGCAATGAAAACTTGTTTCTGAAAGCCTGTTCCTCCCTTTCAAACATTTCAAAAAGTTATAAGCAATGAAAACTTGTTTCTGAAAGCCTGTTCCTCCCTTTCAAACATTTCAAAAACCTCAAAATCACTAGTTTAGGAGTTTTGACTTTTTTCTGCAAATTTTTATTATTATTTTCTTTTTGTGTCCACCCTTTTCAATGAATTTCTTCTAAAAAAATGAATTTCTTCATTATACCCACCACTGAAGGAATGAATATATCCCCATATTCATTTTTTCGTTCCGTTTGCAACACATCGAAATATCCATTTCCGACCCTATAAAGTATATATATTCTTGATCATCGTAAAAATCTAAGACGATCTAGCCATGTCCGTCCGTCTGTCTGTTGAAATCACGCTACAGTCCTTAAAAATAGAGATATTGAGCTGAAACTTTGCACAGATTCTTTGTTTGCCCATAAGCATGTAAAGTTTGAAGATGGGCTATATCAGGCTATATCTTGATATAGCCCCCATATAGACCGATCCGCCGATTTAGGGTCTTAGGCCCATAAAAGCCACAATCATTATCCGATTTTGCTGAAATTTGGGACGGTGAGTTATGTTAGGCACTCGGCATCCTTCTTCAATTTGGATATAGCTGCCATATAGACCGATCCGCCGATTTAGGGTCTTAGGCCCATAAAAGCCACATTTGTTATCCAATTTTGCTGAAATTTATGACAGTGAGTTGTGTTAGGCCACTCGAAATTTGGGACAGGGAGTTGTGTTAGGCCACTCGACATCCTTCTTTAATTTGCTCCAGATCGGTCCAGATTTGGATAAAGCTGCCATATAGACCGATCCGCCGATTTAGGGTCTTAGGCCCATTAAAGCCACATTTATTACATGATTTTGCAGAAATTTGGGAGAGTGAGGTGTGTTAGGCCCTTCGACACCCTTCTTCAATTTGGACCAGATCGGTCCACATTTGGATATAGCTGCCATATAGACCGATCTCTCGATTTAAGATCTTGCGCCCATAAAACGCGCATTTATAGTCCGTTGTCGCCGAAAATTGGGACAGTGAGTTAGGTTAAGCCCCCGAACATACTTCTGCAATGTGGCACAGATCGCTTCAGATTTGGATATAGATCCTATATAGATCGATCTCTAGATTTAAGGTTTTGGGCCCATAAAAGGCGCATTTATTGTCCGATGTCGCCGAAATTTGGGACAGTGAGTTAGGTTAAGCCCCCCGAACATACTTCTGCCATATGGCACAGATCGGTCTAGACTTTGATACAGCTGCCATATAGACCGATCTCTCGATTTAAGGTTTTGGGCTCATAAAAGGCACATTTATTGCCCGTTGTCGCCGAAATTTGGGACAGTGAATTAATTTAAGCCCCTCGACATACTTCTGCAGTATGGCATAGATCGGTCCAGATTTCGATATAGCTGCCATATAGACCGATCTCTCGATTTAAGGTTGTGGGTCAATAAGGGGGCAGGGTCCGATTTGGCCGACATTTTTCTGCAACTTGGCCTAGATCGGTTCAGATTTAGATATAGCTGTCATATAGACCGATCCGCCGATTTAGGGTCTTAGGCCCATAAAAGCCACATTTATAATCCGATTTCACTGAAATTTGACACTGTGACTTACGGGTCTTATATGGTTCAAATCGGTTTACTTTTAGATATAGCTACTAAAATTATCAATATTTTGTTATACACATTTGAACAATGACTTGTACTTATTAGTATTTTGTCCAAATCGGAATATATTTCGATATGGCTGCTAAGGGGCATAAGGTATGCATTTCTCACCGGATTTTGACGAAAGGTGGTTTACATATATGCAAGAGGTGGTGGCTATACAAAGTTCGTCCCGCCCGAACTTAACGCCTTTTAACTTGTTTTTGGTTATTTTTAAAGGAATTTATCCCAAGGAGGTATATCCCAATATCCGTATTTTCTCCCTACCCTAGCAACAAATGACACTACATTTGTTTTTTTAATATTCCCCATCTTTAATAGAATAAATTCATTAAATTGAAAGCCTCATAAAACTGTCTCCTAAAGAAAGCTTAAATTTGGTCAAAAAAAAACCGGACCACGAAAACCAAGAATAAAAGCAAGAACCCTCACGTCCTTGTTATGGACAAATGCCATGGCAATGTAAAATGATTTTCTTTTATGGCAGTATTAAAAATATAAATTTTCAATGCTGTTGTAATAATCACCGAACAACAACGGCCAACCCCAAGGAAGCATTTCTTGCAAATGTTCCATTTGCAACAAGGGGGGAATCGCAGAAGAAGAGCAATACAAAAACATGCCCAACACTTTCTTGAGTAGGGTGATGGCTATATGTGGCCAATGGTCACATATTCAGAATTCACTTTCACATCTTCATACTCTTTTCTCTTCTCCCCCCCTGTGCTTTTTGCGAGTCCTTTCCCTTCTTTCTTTATAAAGGGGGGTTTTAGCTGTCCGGAAAAACTCGATTCCATAATGCATTTATATTTCAACTCCCCTCGCTTTGGTTGTGGTAATGCTTGCCAACCACTAGACAACACTTGGCTTTGACACGCTCCCTCTGGATGTCTGACTGCCAGTCGACGCCATCATCATCATCATAGTCCTACCACAAAGCAGACCAGCAGTCTGTGCAGGACGAAAAAAAAAACGGAAAATCTGTCGAGTTTGGACTGATAAAAACATTAAAAAAAGAGTAAAACAAACACACACTTAGGCACGCAGCATAAAGCCAAGCCACGTGGGAGTGGGTGCCCAACAATCGCCACGTCTATGCCAGCACCACATTCATATCTGCTGAGCGTTATGGGTGAGTGAGTGGGTGTTTGAGCTATTAATGCCAACCTAAAATGGTAGCTTAAATGCATGCAACCCTACATAAAGTCAACAAATTGCAGAAAATATTGTCTGGTAGTGCAATTAACCAGTGGGTAGCCAATCCGTCGTCAATTGTCTGCTGGTTACACTGCTGATAAGGGAGAAGGGAACAAAAGAGAAAAAATAAATAAATCAGAATTTTTATTAGAAATATGAAATTTTTATCATTGATGACGTCGAGTTATCTAAAGACAGGGGAAATACTATGAATTCATGAAAAAAAATTGAATTAAATGGTATGGTTCACCCTGTAGTGGTCTGTTTAGGCACAGTGACTGGAACGGAACAGTGTTTTATATTGCACTTTAATACAGAGGATCGTTGGACCATACTTAGCACGGTTGTTGTTGGAAGTCACCATCCTAAATCGGATTCAAATGGCGTCATCGGGAGGCTTATATGAGAGCTATACCAGGTTATGAACCGGTTATGAACCGCCCTCGGGTGGCTTTTATGGGAGCTATACCAGGTTATGAACCGATTTGGTCCACAGTTAGTACACTGATAGAAAATCCACAATACTTTGTCAATACCGGCTGGTATTATTTTCTTCCCATTATTGGCAAATATTTTTAATACCATTTAGTATCCATTTAATACCAAATGATGTAGGCTATTAAGAATTCACGGCATCAAATTTGTATTCATGTCGCTGCTGCAAATGTTTGGTTTAGTTTTCTGCTTAAAATATGAACGCAATTTTAAAATTTTTGTTTTAATTTAATAAAATGTTTCAATAAGATTTGTGTGTGTAACAACGTGTTTGATTACCTGACAGCTGTGAAAATGGTAATAGTATAGTACAAACTATAAGGACGTTATCCATATCAAAAACAAGATAAAGTCTCTTGTGAGGTAAACGATGCTGTGTTGGTGTGTTAATGTGAAACCACTTTTCAGTTTGGCACTAAAACCAGTACAGATTGGTATTAAAACCAATACCAGTGCGGCCATAAGACTAGTACCAAACGGTACTAACCATTTTATATGCTTTAATACCGTATGGTATTATGCTTTAATACCGTATGGTATTATTTGGTATCAACTTTATCTGGGTGTAAGACTGTTGCAAGTGATAGTATTTTTGTTTGTTTGGGAATTTAGGGTTTAAATGTGCATGTGTGTAAATGTGCAGTAGGGGGTGTGTATGTACCCACCTATATCTACCTATCTGCAACGATGGCCTACAGCGGGGATTACGATTCTGTTGCGAAAACTGTACTTTTTTACATAAAAAAGTACCTTTTTATACCCACCACAACACATCGAAATATCCATTTCCGACCCTATAACGTAAATATATTCTTGATCGTCAAAAAAATCTAAGACGAACTAGCCATTTCCGTCCATCTGACCGTCTGTCTGTTGAAATCACACTACAGTCTTTAAAAATTGAGATATTGAGCTGAAATTCTAACAGATTCGTAATTTGTTCATAGGCAGGTTAAGTTCGAAGATGGGCTATATCGGACTATATCTTGATATCGACCGATCCGTCGATTTAAGGTCTTAGGCCCATCAAAGCCACATTTATTATATGAGTTTGCTGAAATTTGGGACAGTGAGTTGCGTTTGGCCTCTTGACGTCCTTCTTCAATTTGGCCCCGATCGGTCCAGATTTGGATATAGCTGCCATATAGACCGATATCTCGATTTAGGGTCTTGGCCCCATGAAAGGCGCATTTATTGTCCGATTTCATCGAAATTTGGGACGGTGAGTTGCGTTAGTCCCTTTGACATCTTTCTGCAATTTGGCTCAGATCGGTTCAGATTTGGATATAGCTGCCATATAGACCGATATCTCAATTTAAGGTCTTGGGCCCATAAAAGGCGCAATAATTGTCCGATGTGGCGGAAATTTGGGACGGTAAGTTGCGTTAGGCCCTTTGACATCTTTCTGCAATTTGGCTCAGATCGGTTCAGATTTAGATATAGCTGCCATATAGGCCGAACTCTCGATATAGGATTTGGGCCCATAAAAGACGCATTTATTGTCCGATGTCGCGGAATTTTGGGACGGTGAGTTGCGTTAGGCCCTTTGACATCTTTCTGCAATTTGGCTCAGATTGGTCCAGATCTGGATATAGCTGCCATATAGACCGATCTCTCGATTTAAGGTCTTCGGCCCATAAAAGTCATATTTATTGTCCGATGTCGCCGAAATTTGGGACGGTGAGTTGCGTTAGGCTCTTTGACATATTTCTGCAATTTGGCTCAGATCGGTTCAGATTTGGATATATGTAGCTGCCATATAGACCGAACTCTCGATTTAGGGGTTGGGCCCATAAAAGACGCATTTATTGTCCGATGTCGCAGAAATTTGGGACGGTGAGTTGCGTTAGACCCTTTAACATGTTTCTGCAATTTTGCTCAGATCTGGATATAGCTGCCATATAGACCGATCTCTCGATTTAAGGTCTTCGGCCCATAAAAGGCATATTTATTGTCCGATGTCGCCGAAATTTCAATCAATGAGTTGTGTTAGGCCCCTCGACATCCTTCTTCCATTTGGCCCACATCGGTCCAGATTTGGCTATATATGCTGCTATATAGATCGATCTCTCAATTTAAAGTTTTGGGCCCATAATAGACTCATTTATTGTCCGACGTTGCCGAAATTTGGAACAGTGAGTTGTGTTAGGCTCTTCGACATCTTTCTGCAATTTGGTTCAGATCGGTCCAGATTTAAATATAGCTGCCATATAGTATGATATATGGTTCAGAACGGTCTATATTTTTATATAGCTACCAAAATATATTGATCGACAAAATTGAACAATGACTTGTACCTATTAAACCACTCAATGACGGTGCCGAATCTGGTCCAAATCGGACCATATTTTATTATAGCTGAAATGGGGGCATAAATTATGAATTTTTCAACGGATATATACCCGAGGTGATGGGTATCCAAAGTTCCGCCCGGCCGAACTTAACGCCTTTTTACTTGTTGACTTGTATTTTATACTATTGGGTTGCCCAAAAAGTAATTGCGGATTTTTTAAAAGAAAGTAAATGCATTTTTAATGAGACTTAGAATGAACTTTAATCAAATATACTTCTTTTACACTTTTTTTCTAAAGCAAGCTAAAAGTAACAGCTGATAACTGACAGAAGAAAGAATGCAATTACAGAGTCACAAGCTGTGAAAAAATTTGTCAACGCCGACTATATGAAAAATCCGCAATTACTTTTTAGGCAACCCAATATTTTCAAAGCTCATTTATCATTCCTGACTATTAGGTGTGAGTCTGTGAAATATATTGTAGTTCTTCTTGCTCTTTAAGGAGTACCTCCATGTGGGCCCGATGCTCGTTACTCTATGGTGTCCGAAAAAATTACATGGTTTGCACCTGCATTCCCATTTTTGGCAGCATTCCCAATTTCTTTGGGTTGTGATATACCACGGTAAAGCATTCCTCCTCACCTCATTTTTGGCAAATGGTGGCAGGGTTTATAACTGGCTAAAATATCTTCTTGGTATGTTTGGACTTCATTCAATGGTGGAGATCTCTGGCAACGATGGCCATGACCGGTTTGCCCTACAAATCCTCGGCCACCTCTGGGTTGGAAAAATTCATTTAACGTATGTACCACAGACATTCTTAAAATTTTCCTCTACCTGTTGTTTATCGGAGAAAATGCTATGACGCTATAGGTACTAGATGCCTTTGGTGGCATGCCTCGGTAGCTCCCTCTTTAAAATTCTCACGGTTCATCAGATTCTACATCGCTAGCATATAGTCTCTCAATAACTCCTGTGACTTCTGTTGTCGCTGTCATATTTCGTCTTCTAAGTTTTCCAGAAATTATGGTGGAAAGAAGAATATAAGGAATTTCTGACGGAATATCCCCTACAGTAATGCTCTTTCGCGGACTACTTCTGGCATGACAGTGACCTGATCGCCGGTCGAGATCCCATACATCTTGACTCGTTCCTATAGCCTTATCATATCTCGGCCTAACTGAATTTGTTATACCTTCCACCATAGGATGGGGGTATACTAATTTTGCCATTCTTTTTGTAACTCCTCGAAATATTCGTCTCAGACTCCATAAAGTATATATATTCTTGATCATCATGTCATTTTATGTCGATCTAGCCCACGTCCGACTATCAGTCCGTCTGTCTGTCGAAAGCACGCTAACTTTCGAATGAGTAAAGCTAGCCGCTTAAAATTTTGCACAAATACTTTTTATAAGTTGTAAATGGACCATATCGGTCCATGTTTTGATATAGCTGCCATATAAACCAATCTTGGATCTTAACTTCTTGAGCCACTACAGGGCGTAATTTTTATCCGATTTGGCTGAAATTTTGCACGATGTGTTTCGTCATGACTTAAATTGGTCCATAAGTTGATATAGCTGCCATATAAACCGATCTTGAATCTTCACATCTTGAGCCACTAGAGGACGAAATTCTTATCCGATTTGGCTGAAATTTTGCATGAGGTGTTTTATTATGATTTCCAACAACTGCGCCAAGAACGGGTGAAATCGATGCATTACCTGATATAGCTGTCATATAAACTTATCTGGTGTCTTGACTTCTTGAGCCTTTAGAGGACGCAAATCCTATCCGATTTCGCTGAAATTTTGCACGACATGTTTCGTTATGACTTTCAACAACTGTGCAAAGTATGGTTCAAATGGGCCCATAACCTGATAAAGCTGCCATATAAACCGTTCTGGGATCTTGACTTCTTGAGCCTCTATAGGACGCAATTATTATCTGATTTGGGTGAAATTTTGTACAACAGCTTCTCCCATGACCTTCAACATACGTGTCAAATATGGCCAGAATCAGTCTATAACCTTATACAGCTCCCCTATAAAACGATCTCCCTTTTTTACTTTTTGAGCCCCTAAAGGGCAAAATCCTTATTCGATTTGTCTGAAAGTTTACAGAATGACTTCTACTGTGGTCTTCAACATTCATTCCATTATGGTCCGAATCGGACCAAAATTTGTTTTAAATTCTTTCTATCTACCTTTATGAAGCTTCAAAACACTGTGCCATGGAGTTTTCGCTTAGAATGCGTATTCCACTGCACCACACTAAGCGATAATGCTATTAAATGCACTGACCATGCTTCTTGTGAAGAAACGCATATTTTGTGCTTTTTTGATAAGGCCAGCGAAAGCGACAGGCGTACAAATAATTTCCCTTAAGATAGCATAAAGGATGGCAGCAAAGCGAGCAAGTAATAAGGGATGCCAAAGGAAAAGCCATTAAAAAGGTTTCAAAGAACATCCTTCGATTTTCAGCAACAAATTAAAGCAGATAGGAGGCATAAGCACAGAGAAAACCCGGAAATAATGCTGTTGTTAAAAAAGTCATTGTTTTCTTTTAATGGCTGATTAATTACATATGGCAAATTTGTGTGCCTACAATTATAAGTTGGAAATATTCCTATATTACCTTACCATATTAGGAATCATTTTTCATCATTATTGGACTTGATTTTTTTTCAAAAAGTTTTTGCCATTCGAGGACGGACCTTAGCCTTCATATTCCTAGAAATTGATGATAATCTCTTTATGACAATTAGCAAAATATCCATTATTGTAGCTACCCACAATATCTCTTCGAATGTTTTTTTTTTTTTTGTCCAAAATCCTGCGCGTGTCATCGCCCACTATTTAGTCCCATATATTAGATAAGGACCTTTGGTTATCTGTTGCGTCAATCAAAACTATTACAAATTCAATGCATGAGTATGCTTTGTTCCTTTTAGTAGGGCTGTCAGCCATCATCATGAAACATGGCAGCAAACAACAATCCTTAATCGATGACTTTTGCTAGAAGTGAAAGTCTCATCCGTCCCATAGATGGATGGCTTAGAGTGCTGTAGTTTATTAAATTTCATCTCTGCCTTATGCCAACTTCATAAAAGCTTTTATGTCCTCCATCCTGATGTCATCCAGTTTGTGCCACTCTGTCTTTCTGTTGGTTAGACCTTCTTATTGACACTGATGATGTTACTACTGCTGCTGCCACTGCTGCTTGTTGGCTTGATATTAGCCATGACTTTGACTTTTATCTCAATTCCATATCACTTGAGTAGAGTCCGTCTGGTTTGGCTGTCGATAACATTGCCAATGCAGTCAATAATGTCTTCTTTACTTTCTTCGAAGGTCAATGGGCACTTAAATCGAGTTTGACACTTATCTCCAAGAACCATAATGCTCAAACGATAATGTTCAATCGTCTTAATGTTCATTTGATTTGTTTTTAACATTTTACAAGGCGCTTAAAGAAGAAACTCCAATTTTAAGTAAATTGAGGAGCAGAAATAAAACTGGAGAATATTGTGTGAAAATCAATCTTCAATAAAATTTTTCGCAAAACTGCATGTTAACGAAAGAGGGAAAAAATCAGAATCAGACAGTCTGGATTATTTTTTTCATAAAATTCCAAATGGGGGAAATTTAAAAAAAAATCAGAATTTAAAATTCCACAAAATTTTGTTTAATTGTCAGATTTTTTTGAAATATTCTTGGATTCAGACTGACGCTATAACCTTAGTTGTTGAACGGGGTTGAGCTTAAACAGTTGACATGGTACAACTAAGAGGTAGCGTCATTAGCACAACAAAAATCTACCCCTAACGAAACTACCTTGAGTGACAAATGCCGTAAATTGAACTGTCAAAGTGGTTTTAGAAATAAACTTTTTATACCCTCCACCATAGGATGGGGCGTATACTAGTTTCGTCATTCTGTTTGTAACTACTCGAAATATTCCTCTGAGACCCCATAAAGTATATATATCCTTCGTCGTCGTGACATTTTATGTCGATCTAGCCATGTCCGTCCGTCTGTCTGTCGAAAGCACACTAACTTCCGAAGGAGTAAAGCTAGCCGCTTAAAATTTTGTACAAATACTTCTTATTAGTGTAGGTCGGTTGGTATTGTAAAGGGTGATTTTTTTGAGGTTAGGATTTTCATGCATTAGTATTTGACAGATCACGTGGGATTTCAGACATGGTGTCAAAGAGAAAGATGCTCAGTATGCTTTGACATTTCATCATGAATAGACTTACTAACGAGCAACGCTTGCAAATCATTGAATTTTATTACCAAAATCAGTGTTCGGTTCGAAATGTGTTCATTCACCGTAACGTTGCGTCCAACAGCATCTTTGAAAAAATACGGTCCAATGATTCCACCAGCGTACAAACCACACCAAACAGTGCATTTTTCGGGATGCATGGGCAGTTCTTGAACGGCTTCTGGTTGCTCTTCACTCCAAATGCGGCAATTTTGCTTATTTACGTAGCGATTCAACCAGAAATGAGCCTCATCGCTGAACAAAATTTGTCAAAATTTGAACACATTTCGAACCGAACACTGATTTTGGTAATAAAATTCAATGATTTGCAAGCGTTGCTCGTTAGTAAGTCTATTCATGATGAAATGTCAAAGCATACTGAGCATCTTTCTCTTTGACACCATGTCTGAAATCCCACGTGATCTGTCAAATACTAATGCATGAAAATCCTAACCTCAAAAAAATCACCCTTTAAATGGGCCATATCGGTTCATGAGGATCGGTCTATATGGCAGCTATATCCAAATCTGAACCGATCCAAATTAAATAAGGATGTCGAAGCGTTTGGTGTACTGAATTTAATGCTACATCTTATGCCTCTGGACAGTGTGGCTAGACAAATTACAGCAAACAGTTAGTTAAGGGAGCTTTCTCATTAGTCATGTGGCGGCTACGGACACTGCGATATTCCAGATAGTGCGGATAACACCCTACCTGAACTACGATTTCCCTGGTAACACAAGTTACATAGATTTCTATACAGATGGTTCCAAACTAAACGACCAGGTGGGCTTTGGGATGTACTCTAAAGATCTAGAACTGGTCAAAGCGAAAAGGATACCCGACCACTGCATTGTGTATCAAGCCGAGATCCTTGCAATTAAGGAAGTGGTGGAATGGCTAAGATATTATGTCATTATGACGATTGGCATAAATATCTTTTCAGACAGCCAGGCAGCCATTAAATCCCTGGAGAACGTATTTCTGAACACAAGAACCGCCCTCTCTCAGGTCTCTCAACGAGATGGCTGAACAGTTCAAAATTCACCTGTTATGGGTGCCGGGCCACAGAGATATCCCAGAGAATCTTCAAGCGAACGAGCTTGAGAGACTAGGAACAACCCTACACATTCCAGGTATACTGGAATGTGTGGATATGCCTCTAGCGACATGTAAGCTAAGTTTTCAGCACCAGGCCAGAAGGACAACGAATGATAGATGGTCACAAAGAAGGGGCTGTGAGCATTCCAAATCTATGTGGCCTAATCTAGACTCGAAGAGGTCTACCGCTTTGCTGTCATTGGCTAGAACAGATGTCTCAGTCATTGTGTCCGTCATGACACGAATTCCAGAGAAGATCACAAAGTGTGGTCTGGTATTGGTTTTAATACCAATCTGTTATTGGTTTTAGTACCAGGCCGTTATTGATGTTTCCACCCCTATTTGACCAAAAAAAACCATTGAAAATAATTTTTTATTTCGATTATTTTATTATTATTATTATTTCGAATTTTATTTCGATTATTTATGTTAATAATAAAAAAACAATAAGTAATGTTACACCTTCAAATCGTTTCCGTTGTTTTCATATGAATACAGCAACACAGCAACGTTTTCCACACAAGAGACTATCATGTTTTTAATGTAGAATGTCCTTAGAATTTGTTCCATTATTTCCATTTTTACCGCCTTAGAGTATTTGGACAGGTTTTTTTACGCACTCAAATTGTATTAAAACATTTTATTTATTTGTTTAATATTTTAAGTACAAATCTCAACAACACTTCTGTGACGCCGTAAATTCTTAATAGCCTCCTTTGTCTAATATTGAATTGATACCAAGTGGTATTAAAAATCTCTGCCAATGACACGAGCAAAATAATACCAGGCGGTATTAGAAAAGTACCAACATTTTTCTATCAGTGTAACTAGCGATGTGTAAAATTTATTTAACACAATCAATTTTTCCTTGTTTTATGTAAAATTTAACCAAATTATATTACAATTGACTTACTTAATTGGAATATATATTTTTTTTTTAATTCAGTGAACCGCATTTTTCAGAGTGTATCACAAAGTTAAATTTTAAATTGCTTATACCTTTCTTCTTCATGAACGAATTGCCACACTTCTTTCCAATCGTTCATTGATCTTACAAATATTACTTTCTGCCATCGAAATTGATTGATTCTCAATAATTCCAACTGAAATTAGGTTATTCGGGCTAATTGTAGGAATATGGACATATGTATATACATTATGTATGTAAGAACATATGTGTTATTTATTGCTAAGTGCGATTTTGTTTTTCTTCATAAGCAGTTTAAGGTAAAAATAACTATTTAGATCGTACCATATTATTATTCTTTTTGTTTACTTTTCAATTTATTTGGAATGCAAGTCTAAAGAAAAAGAAATTATTAACACGTGTTTGGATTACTATTTTCTCTACTACAAGAAAATAAGACCGCAGCCTCCATATGTGTTTCCGTGGTGTAGTGGTTATCACATCCGCCTAACACGCGGAAGGCCCCCGGTTCGATCCCGGGCGGAAACAGGCAAAATTTTTTGAAGAAACTTATTAAAAAAAAAAAAACAATTTTAAATAAAATGTATTATTTAAAATGTATCAAATGTATTTCCATGACATAAGCATATTGAAATTATAACATAATTAGGATATAATAAATGAAAATATTGAAACATACTAATGAAGCTAAATAGATGAACAATAAACTACTTTGTTGCCCTCTGGAGACAAAAGAGGTACTTATTCTCCCTGTAGTTGGTATATGAAGCACCTCAAAGTATGCTTTACTAAAGAGTGTGTATGTTTTATTGTGGACACAAACCTTTATAGTGGTGTTTTAATTTATGTCTACTGAACACACCTTCTAATTTAACAGCTGTTTTGCTTAAACAGAGGATTAGTTTTATTTTTTATGGTATTTAAGTGTTGCATTAGTTCCCGGCAATCCATAGCCCGGGTAGCTCAGTCGGTAGAGCATTGGACTTTTAATCCAAGGGTCCAGGGTTCAAGTCCCTGCTCGGGCGAGCCAATTTTTTGTAAATATATTTTTTGGTCAGGTTATTTGAAAAAGAGAGTGCGGATATTAATTATTATTAAAATCGCATTAATAAATGAGCCCATGAGTAACCAAACATATGAATACAATGGGAAATACATTTAAATGGGATTATGCATAAATACCCAATGTATGAGTTGGGTATTAATCGGATAGAATATTATATGAAGAAAGAATATTTGCTGTTTCATTTTAGTATTGGATAGTCAAGCCGTGAAGGGTAAAATTGCATGTATTGACGGGCTAAGGCATGTATTTGATACCCTACTCCACATTGGATGTGCAGACTATCTCGTCGAAATTAAAATTTGTTTAAATTTGAAATGTAGAATTTTGAACAAAAATCCGTACGTATTGTAGGAGTCACAAAGGAAATAATTGTGCAAAATTTTGGCAGGATTGGATGGATGAGAGATGCTTTTGCAAAGTTCCTTGAAGCGATAATCGAGAGATATATTTATAAGGAAGCTCTATCCAAATCTCAACAGATTTCTATGAAATTCTCCTGTGATCTGAAAACCCATAAAAAATATCCTCGTGTCATTCGGGGGTGGTTAACCTATGTATTAGTATTAGTCAAAATTGGATGAAAATATTTATGGGAGCTTTATCTTAATCGGAACCGATTTCAACCCAAATCGGTACCTATAGTGAAAGTCATAAAAGATGATATTGTGCAAAAGTTAAAGTAAATTTGTTGCTGTAAATATGTTGACAAAGGCTCTTAAAGTGAAAATCTAATGAAACATAGGAGCTATATCTGAATCTGATCCGATTTCTGTGCAACTCAACGGCAATGCTGGGAGTTATAAGAGAAAAATTTTTTCTCAATTTCGTGAGAATCGGTTAGCAAATGACCAAATTATCGCACAGTCTGGAACTTGGACCTCCAACCTGTGGGTGTTTTTCGTTATCACGAGAAGGTGTCCACGGGTTGCGGATAGTGGAATGCTCCAGTAGCAGCCACTGCAGTCGCGGACAATCAGCGGTATCAAGTGGAGAGTCTCAGTGAGAGGCCGGGTAGCACCGAGTCTTGCTTTAATACTGAGTACCTATGAATCTCAATACGACAAGGCGAGATATTGGCGCCTTTAAATAACCAATGGCCATCATGTTCCTGCGGCGATCGGTCGTATAGACCGGAACGAGCTTGCTCGCCTATAAGAACTTGACGAGGATCGCCGCCTCCACATGCAAATGTGGCTACAACACCGTGGCCGCCAAGGTAAAATCCTTGTACTCGGAAGACATTTCCAGGTGATAAAAAAACGCTTTGTAAAGCGGAGTCGACTGACCTACTCCTGATGTAAGTATGACACACCCAGCTTCAGGATTCACTGAATTAGGTTAAGCCAAGCGTTCAGCCGACATACAATTGTTTTTAATTTTTGACAGTACTTGGCATGGATGATGTCAACTTGTTCTCTTTTTACATTCATTCTTTGTTTACGTTTTCTCCCATGATATTTTCAATCGGCAGATTTGACATCCTTAATGATGTTCATGGGGCCTATCCACTTTATGTTTTCGCAAGTGACCTAACCTTCTATTAGTGAATCCTTACCCAGCTTGTTCCTAATATGCAAATGAATCCTCTCCAGTGTCTTAACGAAAAAGGAAGAAATACTAATCGGTCTGAAATCCTTGGGCGCACTATATTGCAGCCTCTCCCTTGGCACTCTTCCAAGACTGGGGCACATAAGATAGTCTTGTAAATGTCCGAAAAAACACATTCCAGTCTGATAAATATTCAAAAGTCTCCTACAACATCTTACGGTAAATAATCCACCAATTCCTCATTTGGCTTCCTTAAGTTACCAGTATAAGGGAAGTCCTTGGCCATCAGATTCCTCAGTCTTGATGTATTCTTCACGCTCGATAATTCTTTAATTAATTTGACAGAGTCCTCTTTTAGACCTTCTTTATGCTTTCTTGTATACTCTTAACTGTCCTTATAGAAATTCCATAACTCTCTTCTTCCACTTCCACTAGCTGCATTGAAGGCCCTGGCATCCTTCCTTCGTACTCAAAGGTCTGGGTTACACCACCCTTTGTCCTTCCTTTTTGGCCTCCTAACTGGACAACCCGATTTGCAAGCCGATGTCAGGCTTGAAAACGGCTCAGATTAATATGTAGCTGCCTGTATATTTCACTCGATTTACATTTATATGGACGTAGTCACCATCAGTCACCAGGTAGATTTGAGAAGGTAACTTGATAAGCTCAGCTGGTAACATTTTTCAATTTCAGAGTTGTATCCAAATACACTCTTATGTCAAATGGTTTGTTTAGATTTTAAAGTTTCTTCAACATTTTGTTTATTTTTCATATTTTTATTAATTATTTATACGTTCGTAATAAAAAGTCTCTTAATTTGTTGGCTACTGCGCGTGGCAATGCAAATAAGAACGTAAATGTCAATTTTACTAAAATGTTAATTTGACAGTATCCACAAGTTTGACAGAAAAGTGGGAATCTCTACCCCCATTCCCACTAGATTGTATCGTTGATTTCATTGTTGTTGGGCTTTTGACTTTACTTTCTCACATCTACCTAACAGGGATTGTCAAAATCAATTCTGTCAAAATCGGTGATTAGTGAAACTCTGATTTTGTGTTTATTATTAGTTCGCGCCATTTTTTGTTGTTTGCGTGTGGTATGGTTCTTAACCAGTGTTACCACTCAAAAAAATTTTTCCTACCAAAATTTAAGAAAAATTCTACCAAAACCTACCAAAAGGTCTATAAGCCAAAAATATGGCCCATATGTTTTTAGACCCACCACGGAAGAGTTGGTCACTTCGCCATTCCATTTGCAACACGTTAATATACATTTTCAACGCTACAAAGCACTAGATATTCGTTTAATTTTAATAGATGATCGAGACATTTCCGTCCGTCTGTTTGTTAAAATCACTCTACAGCCTCCCGGCGCGGTATAGCTGTAAGCACCACATAGGCTGGAACATTGAGGTCCGATCTGTGTGGTGTTCATTGCTGTAACGAGAAGCTTAGATGCAAGCTACCGGGCGCGTCCACAGGTTGCGGATAGTGGAATGCTCCATACGGAAAAGCTTCAACGGCAGTCACAGACAATCAGCGGTTTCGAGCGGAGAGTCTTAGTGAGAGGCCGGGTGCATTGCTGCTCCCGCGGCGAACTTTCTCACACAGGAGCTTGACGAGGATCGCCACACCCACAGCAAAATGTGGCTACAACAACAACACCTCTACATCCAAAAGTTCAAAGATGGCCTTCATCTTCATGTAGAACCCTCTATATCGATTTCCCATATGAAATCTTGAGTTCATAAAGTCGTATTTTTGCCCCGGTTTCAATGACAACTTTGTCGAGTTGGAATTAAGCGATCTCCCGATTTAAGTATTTGAACCGAAAAATTCGGTTTGCTACCAATTTTCGCCGTAACAGTGGATTGCATGCACCCCTCATCATCTAAGTATGGACAAGATCTGACCATATTTGTGTGCATCCGCTGCATTGCCCTATTTTCCGATTGAATGCATTGGACGCACAGAACCCGTATTTCTTACCCAGAATTTGAGAAATTCTAGGTAAGAAATATCAGTGAGTCCCCTTGTAATTGAATTTGGTCCATCACCATCTATAGTTTTATTCTGCACTCTTAACGTATGTACAGAAACGACAAGAATTAATTTTGAGTTATCCCCGCCGTTTTTTTCAGTAATTAATCTTGTATTTACATGTTGGAAAAACCTACCAAAAATTGAGGTCAGCCTACCAACCTACAGGATTCACTGAATAAGGTTAAGCCAAGCGATCAGCCGATATACTTTTTTTTAATATTTGGCAGTACTTGGCATTGAGGATGTCAACTTGTTCTCTTTTTACATTCATTCTTTGTTTACGTTTTCTCCTATATGATGACATTTTCAATCGTCAGATTTGACATCCTTAATGATGTTTATGGGGCCTATCCACTTTGTGTTTTTGCATGTGACCTAACCTTCTATTAGTGAATCCTGACCAACCTACCTAAAGAATAAAAAGCTACCAATTTTTGTGGGAACCAACAAAATACGGCAACACTGTTCTTAACTATAATGCACACACACAGCCAAAACTCGTTGCACTTGGCGAGAACAAAAATTGTACTCAGATTTTTGCTGTATGCTACCTGGTCATTATATCACGGATGGAAGGCCTAAAACCGCTGCATTTAAATTAAACCTCCGGCGGGTGAGAACCTGGGAATCTTTTTTTTTTTTCATTCATGTCTAAATATTCCAAAACAAAAAGCGTTTTCATATAAAATTCCATACAAAATGTACAAGTCCCTGTGGACCTTGTACTTCGGCAACGGCATCGAATGACTCAATCGTCTACTTTTATTTTCGTTTTGCATCATAATCAATGAGAGTGTGTGTTAAGGCAACTGTACCCTCTCTGCTTTACTATAAGTGCTTGTATTTGTACTGTATAAAATTATACTGTATAAGCAATTGAAATTTCTCCAAAACTTCATTTAACAACACGTCTTTGCATGAGCATCGGTGGTTCAGTGGTAGAATGCTCGCCTGCCACGCGGGCGGCCCGGGTTCGATTCCCGGCCGATGCAACTAATTTTTTTAAATTATAATGTTCAATATTTTTTAATTATTAAAAAAAAAATACTCACCTTAAATTTGATAAAAAAAAAATTAAAAAAAAACCTTTCGCCCGAGCAGGGACTTGAACCCTGGACCCTTGGATTAAAAGTCCAATGCTCTACCGACTGAGCTACCCGGGCCTTGCTAACAGCTAGCACTTGAGCTCATCACGTCGGCTAGTTCTAGAATCTAGAACATATTAAAAACTGAGTTTATTAAAGAAAATTTTATAGGTTTAGAATCAGTTTTATTGGAAAAATGTGCCTAAATTTAACAAAAAAAAAAAACTAAACGTATAAAACTACAGTTAAAATGTATGTTGTATGCAGGTGTTTGTTCGATTTTATGTTGTGCGTAGGGGCTTAGATTTAATTGATTGTTTATTAAAAATTAATAACAAATAGGTAATTCTACTAAATTTTTAATATATATTATAATCAGTATAGACGAAGTATGTGATTTATTTTAAAAACTCTAAGAATGTTGAACTGTTTAAAAAAAGAAAACAATAAAACGAGGTTCTACTGTAATAAAATTTTTTGTGATATAAGAACTTAACAAAAGAAGAATCAAAGCAATATAGGTATATGTTTGTTAGGTAATTCTACTAAATTTTTAAAATATATTATAATCAGCATTAAACAAAGTATGTGATTCATTATGAAAACTCTAAGAATGTTTAACTGTTGAAAAAAGAAAGAAAACAATAAAACAAGGTTCTATTCTAAACAAAAAAAATCAAAGCAATTTAGGTAAACATTAAAATTATTAAAATCATTTAGAAAGTAAAATTCTGTTTTCATAGTCAACAACAAAATCGGAATAAATCAACACTAATTTTAATAGTTTATAAGTATTCATGTTTTTATTTATTTAAAGTCTATTTAGAGGTTTTCCCCCTTCTTCATCTTTTTGTGGTTATTATTATTTTAAGCTTAAGGATTACATCTGCAAACACAACATGAAGGAAACAGGAACCAATCCATGAAAATTCCCTTACAATCATTGTCGGGATCATAGGCCAGCAGGCGATGCCATTTGTATTTCTGCTCGCAACCACATTCACCTACGCAACGAGGCGTTTGAGCTTTCCTGTAACAAAAAAAGAAAAATTAAAAACATATAAATATATATATATATTTTTATTATGTATCAACAATTTTGTTGTCTTATCTTACGAGCATATTTCCTGATGTATTGCCTGCTCAAAATGTTGTGTATTTACTATGGCCCTTATTTTACCAGCCGAATTTGATGCCCAGTATGGGGTGACAATTTCAACCTTAGATTCACAGGCATCCAGTCTAAAAAAAAAAAAAGAAAATAGGTAAACGAGAAAAAATAAGAAAATAAAAGAAAAATTTACAAGTATATGCATAAAAATTTTGTCTTTAAAGAAAATTTTATTCATATTTAGTTTTTATAAAGGGTGATTTTTTTGAGGTTAGGATTTTCATGCATTAGTATTTGACAGATCACGTGGGATTTCAGATATGGTGTCAAAGAGAAAGATGCTCAGTATGCTTTGACATTTCATCATGAATAGACTTACTAACGAGCAACGCTTGCAAATCATTGAATTTTATTACCAAAATCAGTGTTCGGTTCGAAATGTGTTCATTCACCGTAACGTTGCGTCCAACAGCATCTTTGAAAAAATACGGTCCAATGATTCCACCAGCGTACAAACCACACCAAACAGTGCATTTTTCGGGATGCATGGGCAGTTCTTGAACGGCTTCTGGTTGCTCTTCACTCCAAATGCGGCAATTTTGCTTATTTACGTAGCCATTCAACCAGAAATGAGCCTCATCGCTAAACAAAATTTTTCAAAATTTGAACACATTTCGAACCGAACACTGATTTTGGTAATAAAATTCAATGATTTGCAAGCGTTGCTCGTTAGTAAGTCTATTCATGATGAAATGTCAAAGCATACTGAGCATCTTTCTCTTTGACACCATGTCTGAAATCCCACGTGATCTGTCAAATACTAATGCATGAAAATCCTAACCTCAAAAAAATCACCCTTTAGCTATTGTATTGTTATCGATCGATCGATACCTCCATGAGTATACCCTGGGCTGGACCAGCTGTTTATCACTACACACCTATTAAGAAATAGATATTTGTTTACGAAATATCTTTGTTCGGAAACATAAAAATTTGTGCAAATAAGAGTAAAATGGCTCTTATTCTCCTGCAAATTTTTCATGACAAATTTTTACTGGAAAAGTACTGGAACGGAGCATGGTTGAATTAACAAGGTTGGCTCACTTGCCCAGCTGATGGAATTTCTAACTCTAGAGTTGTTTTCAAATCCCACTAGAATGTCAAATGCTTGGTTTGGATTTTAAATGTTTTTAATTGTTTTAATTTATAATTTACACGTTTTTAATCATAAATCTTTTGATCTTGTGGCTGCTACACAGGAGAATGTCAATTAGGAAGTGTCCAGAAATTTGACAGCCTAGTGGGAATTTGTGCCACCGTCACCACAGGGTTGTATAGTTGATTTCGTTGTTTTATTTGGGATCTGTAATCCGATTAGACAGTGACTTGTCATGACGGACACAAAGATTAAGACGTCTGTTCTAGCCAGCGGCAGCAATACGGTAGACCTCTTCACGTCTAGATTAGGCCACATAGTTTTGGAATGCTCACAGCCCACTCTTTGTTACCATATGTCATTCTTTGTCCTTCGGGTCTGGTCCTGAAAACTTAGCTTACATGTCGCTAGAAATATACCCACAGGTTCAAGTTTCCCCGGAATGTGTGAGGAAGTTCCTAGTCTCGCAAGTTTGTCCGCTTTACAATTCCCAAAATAGGTGAATTTTGAATTGTTCAACCATCTCGTTTAGAGATATGCGACTGTCGAGGACGGTTTTTGTGTACAGAAATACGTTTTCCAGGGATTTAATGCCTGTCTGTCTGAGAGATATTTATGCCAATCGTCGTTATGACAGTAGCCATTCCACCACTTCCTTAATTGCAAGGATCTTCGCTTCATACACACTGCAGTGGTCGGGTAACCTTTTCGATATGACCAGTTCTAGATCTTTAGAGTACACCCCAAAGCCCACCTGGTCGTTTAGTTTCGAAAGATCCGTATAGAAATCTATGTAACTTCTGTTACCAGGGATAACGTAGTTCCAACCGGTCCTATCAGGAATAGTGGTACAGTACTTTTTATTAAAGCGTAGGGTGTAATCCACACTGCCTGGAACATCGGAGTCATCCTTTGGGTCCGGTTGAGTATTGTCTACTGTAGGTGGACTTTTGAAGCGGCGTCCACCAGACCGCAACACCTGCAGTATATACCCAATGCATGACGAGTGGTATAGAACCCCAACTTTTGCCAATGGCCCTCTTGCAGGTGTATAGGGCAATAGTTGCCTTTCTTGCCCTTTCCAAAATGTTGGATTTAAAGTTCAATTTCCTGTCCAGCAAAAGACCCAGGTATTTTGCGCTTTCTGTAAATGGAACATTCCCTTCTCCCAAGGAGACAGGTGCCACTGTAGGCTACTTGTATCTCCTGCTGAAAATAACTACCTCTGTCTTGAAGGGATTTACACCTAGACCACTTTCGGTAGCTCACTTCGCTGTTGCACGTAGAGCATTCTGAAGTATATCTTATAGAGTGCTGGGAAACATTCCCTTTCTGCAATTGCCACGTCTTCCGCATACGCGACCACTTTTACACATTTTCTATGTTGTTATTGTTATATTCCAAAGTAGAAGAGACAGTACACCTCCTTGAGGTGTTTCTCTGCTGTCCCAACTCCTTCATGATTGACGTTGGTTTTACATTATTGAAAGCGCCATCAATGTCAAGTCAAGCCAAATGCTACCATTGTGTATTCCTTGAAAGCGAGAGAATCCTCTTTGTAGTCAACTAGGTCGTTAACTACTGTTTCAGTGAACTTGCCTTTACTATATGCATGCTGTTGCCGAGACAGGCGATCTCAAGGGATCTTTGCCATAAGATATGTTTCTATCAACCTCTCAAGAGTCTTCAGCATAAAGGATAACGAACTAATAGGACCAAAATCTTTCGCCTTCGTGTGGTATGGTCTTCTAGCTTTCGGAATGAAAATTACTTTCGTGTCCCTCCATCCCACAGGTATATATGACCTGCTCTTCCTAAGCCAAGGTACCAGTCTATCAGACACAGCTTGTAATTCAACCGGTGATATATCATCAGCGCCTGGCGATTTAAAGGAGTGTTTTCTCACCAGACATTGTTCATACACAGTAGGTCTCGAGAACAGAATCTTCCCCAGCCTAGAGACCTCAGATGTATCCTCCACGGAGCAGCAGAATTCTACCCAGGATTTGTTCTGAACCATTCTCAGCTCGCCATTATATTTTCTTAGCTCAGCCTTATAGATGTCCCAATAGCGTGGTGCTCTTGTGACTTTCGCTGTTGAAGAGTTTTCTGCAGTCCTTCCTTAGACCAACCAGCTATGGGGTCCACCACGGCGGCCGCTATTTTCCACTTCTACATCCTCTGCAGTGGCCACTTCCTTTTCTGCTCCAAAAGCGTCAGACTTTGTGCCGAAATTTATCCCAATCCGCCTTTCTTCTGTTTATTAGCCCAGGGACCACTTCTGCAGTATTTTTTCCAAGGCTGAAACTAATACAACGATGATCAGAGAAGCTGTGGTCATCCAACACTCCCAGTTCCCGAGATGAAGGATGCGAAGACAGTTGCAAAGGCTTTGGTAAAAAAATTTTATAAAAATTTATAGAACTTTTAAGTGTTTGAAACCGACAAGGGAACTGAATTTACTAACCAATAAGTGACCGAGATATGTAGATTGCTCAGTATTGGACAGATTTTTAGTACACCCTACCATCATGAGACCTTAGTTTCGATATGAAGCAATCATAGAGTATTGAAAGAATTTCTCCTAGACTTTTCCGAGAACAATAAATGACACACTTGGATACCTTACATTGCTTAGTGTGTGATTAGGCCAATCTTTCATCTCGCTAGTATGGTGGTAGGCGATGGATTGCAACATCAGGACATTGCAACAGTTTCAGAGAACGTGTTGTCTTGGCATAAGCAGGGCTATGACGTCTACTACGACGTCAAAGGAAAGAATTTTGATGGAAGATAGAAAATTGTACTGCAAGACGTTTCGGATCGAATGCCTGCGACAGCACTTGATATATCAAATTCTTACTCTACTACCGAATACCTTTTATTGAATACGCCTAACTTGCACGCTATTCCACATTATTGTGTAGGTGTAATATAAGCTAATCGGCTTGGAAGTAGTATGCACATGTGTTAGTGTGCTCACCACTGGTTTAGAGAAATTTTGAGTGCGGTGTTCTCCCAGGATGCTTGACCCCAATTTTTAGTTTCAGATTTTGGGGAAAGTTCCATACTTACCTTCCTGTCGGCGAAGCTCCTCCACCACCAGGTCCATTTGACTGCTTGGCATTACGATTGCCTTGATTTCGATTTCCCTGGTTCGATTGGCGTTTTTTGCGCAATTTTCCAAAATAACTTTCACCATGTTCTTCAGCATGTGGTTCCACCTCATCGTCGGCCACAAAGGAAGGAAAGGCTCCAGGTGGCAAGAAAATATCGGGTTCATCAATGAAACGTCTTTTTCGCTTCTTAGTCTGCTGTCTGGGGCCACCATTATCCATGTTCATTTCAAAATCACCATACATGCGCCGCATTAAGGCCTTGTTGTCATCAATGAAACGTTCAATTTTCTCACTAAAAAAATCAAAAACAAACATACATTATTCACCACATTTAAAATAAGAATTAAAAAAAATTGCTTTATTGGCTAAGTGGGCGGTTTTCAAGAGGAAACACACTACACATTGAGTTGTAAAATGCATGCTTGTTTGTAATTTTACTCAATGTAAATGTCATTCATTCATAACAAAAACTGCATTTCATTTAAAAATAATACAAATTGTTTTTAATGATAATTTTTAACACTTAAGTGACACCCACCCGAAAGGGGAAAATTTAGATTTAAACATCATTCATTACAACTGTCAACAAAAGCGATTGAAGGTGTTGTGGCAATCTACGTTATGTGATTACATTTCTATTTTATGACAATAATGAGTTTCATTTAATTATAGGCTTTATGGGATAACATTGAAATAGAGTGAATTTTTTAACGTCTGGTTATAACAAAATAGCGCTATAAGACTTGGCGGTGTTGAAAATCATAACAGAACATTTTCGCAAAAATTTTAACTAAATCAGATAAGAATTGTGGCTTTCAGATACTAAAGATGTCAAATTGAGAAATGATTTATAAGGGAGTAATATGTGGAAATATAGACTTATTTGGTGGAGGATATAGAAGCCCCTTAATACCTTAAAATATCTACCATCTTTTTTCGTTCACCTCTTTTGTAGCGATTAAGCTGTAGTGGCAACCCTGCCTCTTTCATTTCTTTAGTTTGCGCTTGAGTTCATTTGCAATCGGACGCGTTGGATTTATTTAAAGGTTTAAAAAGTCGGTTATAGTGTTGAACCTATTACAAATTTGGTTTTAGTCTTTAGTTTATTTAATTTTGTATAGAAAAATTAGAAACAAAGTGATACCATTTAAATAAAATAGTCTTGAAATGCTGTGTTAAAGCCTTTTATTGCTTGTTCAACCAACAGATCGTGGCAAATTTGCAAATGTCAACAAAGCAATGCAGTAGTTGTGTGCGAGAGAGCAAGAGAGAGTAAGACCTGTTGGGAAGTGAGAATAAAACAAGAACAGTCAAAGTCCCCAAATAAAGGCTGTTTAGTGAAGGAATTTAATGAAAATATGGATGTTAAAGTGTTTGTAACTCAAGGAAATGTAAAAGACGCAATCTACAAATTTTGGTGTTTTGAGTCGGTATTCGAAGTTTATCTATGAAACCATAGGATAAGCACACAATCAATCAACTTTGGAATAATAACCATATATAACCAATAACCACAAAAACGCAAATGTAGGGCGTTTGGGACAATTTTGGATCTTAAATAAAAAGTATCGAGTCTTTGAAGAAAGATATTTGCGAGTTTGATATAAACATCTGTGTTGGGGAGCCACTCCATACCGTTCGCTTAAGTAGACCGATTGGGATAAAATGAACGTTGCACAAAAGGTATTTGGGTGTAATGTTGGAATCAGATTTACAAATAAAAGTCGTGCAACAGTGTAAAAGCAACGGATATACCGTCCAATCCAATTCCATGGCAGTACGTACCGGATTGACCCGATCGATTCCTTCATCGGCAAGGGCTGCCGCCTCAGTGTACAATACACTGCTACAGCAACAACAACATATTGGTATAAATGAGAGAATAAGTGCAGCAGTTATGGTATGTATGGCTTTGCTTGTGCGTACTCATTCAACAATAACAGAGAAACAGGTATGTGTTGTATTCGAGTGAGAAATATATTTTTTTGTTTTCTTGTTCTCAAATATTTGTGGTACCCAGGGTTGCCAGATTAACCGATTTTTAGTTTCAAAAATAGTAAAGCATAGATAAATGATATATAGATAAAGAATTTGAACTTCGCACGTAGACTGGTGGGTGGGTCTAGTGCATACAGATAAATGAGATTTATCTAAGAACACGCCGCAAGGAGAATTCTGCTCTCAATGGCATGCAGTTTGCGTCGTTTGTAATTGCTAAATATGCATTTTTTCCTTTCCCATGAAGGAAACTAAGCCATAATGCACGTATGTATTGTTTCGGCAGTCGTAGCTTCCAATATATGCATATCTTTCTTTCAAATCTTCTCTTTTCGCTGTAAATGAAATTTTTTAAATTTTTTTGGGCCGAGCTTCTTTCTTTGATGAAAAATAAAAAATTTACCGATACATATTTGACATTTGCTTAAAATTTTGAGAGCACACAAATTTCTCTGTTATTTCAATCCACTTTGAGCAAAGTCCCGATTTTCCGATCTTTACTCAAAAAAATGCCGACTTTTATTAAATTGGTAAAATGCATCTTTCTTTTTCATTTTTATACGCAAAACCGAAGGTTGGGTTCATTTTGTCATTCCCTTTCCAATACATCGAAACACCCATTTCCGATATTCCAATGTAAATAAATATCCGGCCATATACGGCTACCTGGCGAAACTGGGATACAGTCAGTCTTTAAAATTTAAGACAGAGAGCTGCAACTAGGCACAAATAATATAATATAGACAGCTTTAGTTCGAAAATGGTCTATATCTTGGTTCTAACCCATTTTAATGGATTTTCCGATTTAACTTTTTCAGCTGGTATTCAAATTTCGAATCAAGCAACTCAATCTCCAAGCAAACTCCAAACGGACATGTAGATTAACTGGGATAATTTGGGACTCATATGAAAGATCATTAGGAGTTGATTACTAATGTGATAATCAAATTTTTGGTAAAATATTAGGGGATTTCCCCACCCCCTGGTGATCGGGGTAACATCCGTTGTGTAAAAAAGAATAACATTTTTTCGATATGTCGCACTGAAATCGAAATTTTGTGTTCGTTTGTCCAAACAAATGACACCCCACTTCCGGGAGTAATTTTCGTCTAAACGAAAACTACACCCGATGGTGGGGTTAAATTTTTTTGGACAGAGAGTGGAAAATGTTGCATTTCCTACATCGTGCCAAGTCTACGGTGTAGAATGTCGCACTTTAAATCAGCTTCTATTATACAATAGGCACCTACACTAAAATAAAGGTGTTCACTGAATATTTAGGACAAAACTTGTTGAATGTTTGGAAAAAAGCCGCAAAATATTAAAAAGAAATATACAAAAATGCAAAAGTGATGGCGATCTATTCAGCTATGCGATTTTTACCGTATTATTTGATCGAAATGACAACATATGGACATATGAACATGTTTGATTGAAAATGTAAAAAGTGTAACACTATGAAAGGGTTGAAGCGACGTTGTCAAAATGTTGTTATAAGTGTAACCATAAGTGTAATATATTTTTTTTCAGAATCAAATCACCATAAGTAGGGTATGAACACTATACCCAAGTTTTAAGTAAAATGTCTAAGGCGATCGAAAAAATATTGGAATCGAACGAAAGGTCTTGGGAGCAGAGAACGAATCTGATACTCGACTTTGAATTAAACTGTCTAGGGTTGAACAACGAAGGACCTATTCCACTTTAAAAAATGCTGTATGGTGCTTAACAGAAAATAGGTAGCCAGGTACGCGTAGAAAATATAGAAAAAAATTTTTTTCGTTTTCCAATTCAAAAGCCAGAACAGGCCTGTATGGGTCCTTTTTAAATTCAAAATCAAAGATTTAAATACGTATCCTAAAGATACCACGTAGGATGCACGTGCCACAGGTCCTGCCCATGCCTTCTTCATCCAAAATTTGAGTGCAAGAATGTTACTCGTTCAGCAAAGACATTTTATTACATTCGTATTTTGTACTCTACTGCTTAAATGAGTTTGGGGTTTTTTTGGATAACTTTCAATATCATATTTATACTCTACTCCAATAGCCCTTTTATTTGTCCCGGTCGCCGTACATATCTATTTAAGGTTTTTTATGAATGACCCTAAACACTTGAAATTAATTTCGATATCCGATTCATACTCTACCTGAATTTTCATTTTGGTTCCATATAATCTACATGTCCGTTCGGGTTTTATTTTTAGGAGAGAGAGAGTCTCCCTTACACCTACTCCCAAATAAAAATATTGAATTGGACATTACTGTCACAATTCTTTTGTTGAGTTCGCATGTTGTCCCTATTATTCTACATGTTCAGTCTAAGGATGTTGTAGGTGTCGGGGGCACCAGATACTTCTTCCCTTACATTAATATTAGACTCGTATTCTACTATCAAATACCTTTCTTTTCATTCTGCTAATATGCCGATCGGCCTATATTTAATGTTGGAGGAGTTTTGAGGGTGTGCGGTTTCCAGACATTTGGCCCCAAATATTTATACCATTTGCGACCCAATTTCTATCGTTGGAAAACTATGTCCGTTTTGGGGCGACCAACACAACACTTGGGGTAAAATGTTTGAATTATATTCGTACTATACCCATAAATACCTTTTATTTGATACCCATACTGACCTAATCGATACAAATTTCCTTTTGCTGGGTTTTTGGAGATGGGGCGCTCAACACGATACTTGGAGCGCAACTTTTATATCTGATTCGTACTCTACTACCAAGTGCCTTTCACACCTATATTATCCCAATTGCTTAACATCTTTGTAAGGGTGGGTTTTGGGCAGGGGCATACCCCCAGTTTGTAAACCCCCAAAGTTTTAAACTAATTTCGGGGTTGGATTACCATAAATATGCAAATCATTGAAATTTCGCTTCAATCGGTGCACCCATCTTCGAGATCTGGTGTTTTTAAAACTTCGATAATCAAAAAATTAAGTACCCTATTTAGTCCAGAGCTGAAATTTGGCACGAGTTAGTTATAAACCGTTCTACTGATTTGACTTCTTGACCAGTACTACAGATTTGATTTCTCTTTATGTTGTTACAGCACACATTTTTGCTGTGTTTACTAACAAATTTTTCTGAGTGCATTCTTAATGTAGCGATTACTTCCCTTCTCTTGAACGCCTAAAATTTTAATTAGGAAATAAATTTTTAGCCGACGTCCGATTTTCCTCCCTTATCAACTACACAACGAACTTATCAGACAAAAATTAAGTCCAGTAAGCAGTTGCTAAAGTAAACCGGAAAACAGTTAACAATGTGGCTTTAACCATTTTTTGTTTTTGATTATCGAGTCGATCACTTTGTTAAAACATCGTTCTTTTTAAATAACCCTCCCCAAGAAACAAAACAATGTGGCAACATATGCTAATGCGGTGGCAACTGTGTCGAGAGCCGTTACAAGGCATCGGTGGTTCAGTGGTAGAATGCTCGCCTGCCACGCGGGCGGCCCGGGTTCGATTCCCGGCCGATGCAATAATTTTTTTTTTAGTTAATCGCAAGATTATTAATATTTCGTGTTTATTTTATATTAATGTGTGTGCGGTATTTATCTGCAAAATTAACTTTAATGTTCCTTGTTTATTCCATATTAATGTGTGTGGTATTTAAATGCAAAAAGTAACTATGAATCTAGGAGCCTAGAGAGTACTAAATGACCACAAATTTGCTTCAGTGCATTTATTATCCCAAAATATGAGATTTCTATTCATTTTTATATATATTTAAACACATATTAATCGGTAAACGGGAAATAGCACTTTGAAATATAGTTCATTAATGTTCTTATTTATTATTATTCAAAAATAAAAAACAATTCGCCCGAGCAGGGACTTGAACCCTGGACCCTTGGATTAAAAGTCCAATGCTCTACCGACTGAGCTACCCGGGCTGACGAGTCCTGCCGAACTGAATAGTCCAATAGATATGAAAACTACTGAACTGATCTTCGGATTAAAGATGTATCTAATTACTTCATATGAAGCACTCTTCCCTTGAGTACCATGAATATAGACGATACTTAATATGAAAAATTCTTTCCAAATCGGAGCTTCACTTGGATAGTTTATGACAACAGTTAGGACCGAAATTTCTATGGTTAGATCATAATGTAAAAAACCACTTCGAAACTTAGAAAGAAAGATTTTATTTGAGGTTGTAGAAAGATTTTATTTGAGGTTGTAATTTGGTCCACTGTATAACAATTTTCTCGTATTACTCAGGAATAGGCAAAAAAATTTTAATAACGTTTCCTACAATTTTATGGACTTCTTTTGGAATTTTCATATTTTTTTATACCTTTGTTTCGCCATTCCGTTTGTAGCACATCAAAATGTGGATCTGAGATACAACAATGTATATACATTCGAAACCTCATAACTGTAATACGTTTTAGTTAAAAATACCGCTTAAGTGAATCTTGATGGAAAGAACTTCTTATTTTTGATGTTATTCAATGCAATTGCGTTCGCTTAAGCGAAAATTGCTTAACTGAAAACTCCGCTAAACTGAAAAATTCTGTTTTTATATGAAACTGAAAACGCATAAGTGAAAAAGTTATATCTATGGAAAACAATCTCAAATTAAAAAAAAAATCGCGTTATCAATAATATTCGCAAAAACAAATTTTAATATATAGCTTATGGTTATCTATGACTTTTAAAAAGTTCTACTGAACATTGCTTCTTTTCAACTCAAGTTATTTCATACATTATAAGTACTTTGACTTATCCGGTTTCGACTGAATATTCTTGATCCTCGTGACATTCCATGTCCATCAACCATCTGTGTGTCGAAAGCACCCTAACTTTAGAAGGAGTAAAGCTAGGTGCTTGAAATTATTTTCTATTAGTGTACGTCGGTTGGCATTGTAAATGGAACATATCGGTCCATGTTTGGATAAAGCATAAATCGATTTCGGATCATGACTTCTTACACTACACCTCTTGAGTGCACAATTTTTATCTGATTTCGCTGAAATTGGATATGTAAACCGATCTTCAGATTTGACTTCTTGGGCCTCTGGAAGGCCCAATTACCACCCGATTTTGCTGAAAGTTTTCCTATGACTTCCATCAGCCGTGCCAAGTATGGTCCAAATAGATTTAAAACCTAATATAGCTCCCATATAAACTAATCGCCCGATTTGACTTCTTGAACCTCTAAGGCACGCAATTATTTGACTGAAATTTTAAACGTGGTACGGTTCAAGTACGGTTCATCTGTATCTGTAGAACCATCTACTATATAATTGAAAAAGTCATTCGAAGAACGTGTCCAATGGAATCCAAAGTGGAGGTTATATAAGAATCGACCCAGCCGAACTTCAGACATTTTTAGTTTTTTTTTTTTTTTGCAATTGCCTAAATTTCGGCTATGCACGTTCTTCAAGGCAAATTGTTAATTTTCTGTTTATGCAAACAACATTTTAATGGTACCGTTATTTGCCATTCGCGACGCCATTGGGGAACATTCCGTTATATAGCATCGGTGGTTCAGTGGTAGAATGCTCGCCTGCCACGCGGGCGGCCCGGGTTCGATTCCCGGCCGATGCAGATTTCTTTTTAATTTAGATTTTGGCGATTTTTAAAAGTTGATATATTAGAGCCTTTCATTGATCTAGGTCTAAAAAGGTTAAACGCCCGAGCAGGGACTTGAACCCTGGACCCTTGGATTAAAAGTCCAATGCTCTACCGACTGAGCTACCCGGGCTAGCGGATACGTATAAAGGATTTTTTTACAAAATTAAATAATAATAAAAAAGAGTGCAAACAGACAAAAGTTAAGTAATTTTATAACTTTTGTAACTCTGGATTAAATCAGCAACAAGATTTTCGTCAGTTTAAAACAGTGTTGGGCAAACACACATATGTAGATTATTGCATGTTAGTGTATACGTGCCCAAGAATTCATTTAATCGAATTCCATGGGCTTTGAAATAGTATGCATATGTGTTAGTGCGTTATGGTCAATTAAAGCTCGGTTATGAAAAGTTAAACACCAAATTAATTTGGTGGATAAAAATCAGTTCTTAAGGGGTTAAGAATATAAAAATCCCATTTTTGAAGGATTCATTTTTAAATCCCAAATAAACCTGATATCATGGCTTAAAATCGATAAAAGTATCAAAATATGCAACTGTTTTCAAGAAGTGTGTGTGGATGTGTGTGATATGCACATTCATGTATACGCATGTATACACACATTCATGTATGTGCATGCCACTTAAATCCCCAAAAACGGACAAGATTCGTTTTTGGTTATAGTTAAATCCACATCAAAAAAATTATGATGTAAATGTGCTATTATATTTGGTCCTATTTACGTCATTTGCGGCTCCAAAATGTCCTTTTCCAACCTTTTGTCTTCGAAAGTGGTTTCGGCACGGAAATCAGGAATATGGGAATATCTTGTAGGTTCTGAAGCCCAAAGGAATATCATTCATCAACTTGAACCTACTAAAATCGGTTGTAATATAACATTTTTATAGCTCTCCTAACCCAATGGATATATTTGAATTTAAAATTATACGATAAAAATATGAATAAGGGTTAAAAATATCCTTTAACTTGCTTCTTCTAAAATCGGTGTTGATTTGAAATTTTGTACAGCACTCAAAACTTAATGGATATATTTGCATTTAAAGTAATATGATGGAAATATCGCGAAAAATTAAATATTTTTCAAACTTTTACTTTATCAAGCAATTCTTGCATAGCATCGGTGGTTCAGTGGTAGAATGCTCGCCTGCCACGCGGGCGGCCCGGGTTCGATTCCCGGCCGATGCAGATCCATTATTTTAGTGTTATTAAATCAATATAAAATAATGGAAACAGAATTAATAAATGCAAAGGATAAGCTATAACCCGTAGTAAGTTATCGCGGGTCAACAACAAATCGTCCTTTGTTATCCTATTTAGTAACAAGAGATTTTGTACTCCATTCCATAGGATAATAAGATAGATGGAAAAAGTTTCTCGCCCGAGCAGGGACTTGAACCCTGGACCCTTGGATTAAAAGTCCAATGCTCTACCGACTGAGCTACCCGGGCTTCATAAAAACGATCAAGGACAAATGGTCGAAGGATTCAAGGTTGCATTCAATTTCAAGTCTAACTATAAAAAATAGCCTAGCCACTTTAAATAGGTAACACGAAAAAAGAAATGCTTCGATCATTAAATGAGCTATGACAGTATCTTGCAGTGTGGAATGTTATTGTGTATATATTCTAATAAACAGAAAAAACTGTCGAAAAAATAGCCCAAAGTGTTTTTAAAATGGATATTTTAAAACATTTGCTAATATATTTATTTTACTTGGGGTGATCATGTAGCATCGGTGGTTCAGTGGTAGAATGCTCGCCTGCCACGCGGGCGGCCCGGGTTCGATTCCCGGCCGATGCAACGAAGATCTTTTAATGTTACAAAAGAAAAATAAAGAAACGATCGCTTACAAACTAAATTACGCGTAATTTTAAAAGAATTGAGAAAGATTGTAATATTGAAATCCTAAGCTATTAAGCATAAATAATAACACAATCCGTTTTTCCTAATTAAATGTAGTTGTAGTTGTTTTTCATTCGGCTACCGCAAAAATTTTAAATAATATATTATTATCGCCCGAGCAGGGACTTGAACCCTGGACCCTTGGATTAAAAGTCCAATGCTCTACCGACTGAGCTACCCGGGCTTCATAAAATCGATCCAGGGCAAATGGTGGAAGGATTCAAGGTTTCTTGAATCTAGAATGCATTCCAGTTAAAGTCCGGCCAGTCGAAAAAGAAAAAAAAAATAGCTATTGTTAAGCTAAGCTAGATATTTAAATTGGAACCGTTATGAAGCATCGGTGGTTCAGTGGTAGAATGCTCGCCTGCCACGCGGGCGGCCCGGGTTCGATTCCCGGCCGATGCATTAAAATTCTTTTAAAATTGTATTAAGCTAATTAAAGCTACAATAAAGCGTAGTTAAGGATTGGATGGATTATAGAATATTAAATATGACTTTTTTTAGATTAATCCGTTTTTCATTGACTAATTAAAGTCGTTGATTCAATTTTTTACTACATTTGGCTGTCGCTTTATTGTTTAAAAAAAATTAGCATCGCCCGAGCAGGGACTTGAACCCTGGACCCTTGGATTAAAAGTCCAATGCTCTACCGACTGAGCTACCCGGGCCCTATATTTGGCATGCAAGGTTTCGGATAGTTCAGATCTAGGACTCACTCAAAGCCTAGTTAGACCAAGAAACTTTGCAACAAATGATTCTTCATGAAACGTGGTAGACTTAATCAATTCACTCAATTGTCATACCCTAATATATTTCCTATATTTCATAAAGATCTTTCTTCTTAGGGTGTGAGATTTAAGCGGTTAGAGAAATAAACTGCTATTACGACTTATTACTCGATTATATGTATTTTAAAATTTTTGGCGGAATTTATGTAGGCATCGGTGGTTCAGTGGTAGAATGCTCGCCTGCCACGCGGGCGGCCCGGGTTCGATTCCCGGCCGATGCAATGATCACCTTTTTAAAAATTGAACACTAATTCGCTTTGTATAAGAACAGAGTGAGTGGGAATAAATCATTAAGGAAATGAAATTTCAATCGTTTAAGTGCTCCCCCCGTGTAAAGTCCAGATAAAATTCCTGCTTAATATATATATGGGAAAATACATATGCATCGCCCGAGCAGGGACTTGAACCCTGGACCCTTGGATTAAAAGTCCAATGCTCTACCGACTGAGCTACCCGGGCAATTAGGAGTCTTGAAATACTGATCGATGTTATATATGCGCGTACAGGATGCAATTATGTAAAACTTGGAACCTTATCTGATTCCTTCTCGTTATCGATAGGAAAACTGTCTGCATAGAGTGAATGTAATTCTGATACCATTGCGGGGTAGATAGGAAACTTGACTGATTGAACGTGCTTTCAAGTCGGATACTTGAGAAAGCTTTACCTGGCACACAGTCCATCTTGTTGGTAAGTTATGTTGCACAGATTGATCGAATTTATGGAAGAGAAGAAAACTAAGTGCTTTTAGATTAAGGAACCAGAATCCGAGTTCTGCTTTCTACCGCCCGACCATAACACACGGTCTTTTAGGCTAAAATATAGGGAATCAAAGTGCGCGTATGGTGGTCTAGTATAACCGCAAGACGAATCTAAACAACTTAAGGAACAGTAAGTTAGCCATTAGGACAATAACACAGACTGACTGTTTTGAAATTTAAGAAAGGATTACGCCTACCTTGAAAACTTCTAAATCCATATCATTTGATTGCCATGCCATAGCGGATTAAAACGCAACGAATGGGCATACGACTTATTTATAGTGGTCACTAATGAAATTGGTGAATACGAAATTCCAGGGAACCCAAAACCAATTTGGGCGAAACAGTTAAACGGTTGGAAGGACGTGAAGGTAATCATATGGGGATATACGAGTTGTGAGAACACTAGTCTAATACAAATTTGAACATTCCATTATAGAGAAGCGTGGATACTAGCCTAGGCCAATACCATGGGGAATTGTGCAAGCCTATTGCAGTACCATTATGCGATAAATGGTATGATCATACTAAGGAGGAAAAGGGGAGGCAAGCAACAGCGCCTGTAGGGCATGTGGTAAAAACGAGAAGACTTTAAATATCCCAAGCCATTATTCCTCTTTCGCATGTTTCGGCACTTGAGATATGGTACTAATTTAGATATATGCCAAAAGTGACATGAAAAAGGTTAAAATCGGCCACTCTTGTCGATCTAAACTAAAATCAAATTCAATTTTCAAAATTTATTCTAGCTTTAATTTAACTATAAATTGTAATCCAAACCATAACCGATTATTTTAAAATCTGCCTCCATATAGCATCGGTGGTTCAGTGGTAGAATGCTCGCCTGCCACGCGGGCGGCCCGGGTTCGATTCCCGGCCGATGCAGTAATTAATTTTTACTGTTGACGGTCGGTCTATAGGGCAGCTATATCCATACATGGTCCGATCTGAACAACACTTTACAGGAATGGGTAAAGGTCTACCAGAATTCACTGCGCCGAATTTGATCGAATTCGGATAAAAAGTTACCAATTTATTGCCTCAGGACTTTAAGTCTGGAGATCAGCCTTTATAGCGGCTATATGTAACTAAATTCCGATTTTATGAGATCAGAGAGTCAGGTTTATAAACAAAGAATACGAAATCATCAAAAATTGTGTGGAAATTGATTTCAATTACCAAACTATCCGAAAATTTATAAATACCCAAATATATACCCAAACAAGTAAGGACGGTCTAAAGTGGGGCCAAAGCCGACCTTTGATATGCCGACTAAGTCGTCGAATTTAAATTTGATTTTTTGAGAAGATCGATTAATAAAAGGGGTAAGCAAAGGCGTTAAAAGTCAAAATCGGGAGATGCATATATTATATGGGAGCTATACCTAAAACTGAAAAAATTTCTATGAAATTCATCAGTCATCAGAAGAGTTATAAGAGAAACCTTCGTGCCAAATTTTGTGAAGATCTGTTAACAAATTACTACATTATTGAGCATTATTAAAAATCGAACGAAAATATATATGGAAGCTATATTTAAATCTGAGCTGATTTCTATTAAATTCAAAAGCAATACCTGGAGTCATAAGGGAATCCTTTTCATGTGAATCGGTTAACAAATGACCAAATTATTACAATACTAGTCAAAATCGGTGGGTCATACATATGGGAGCTATATCTAAATCTAAACCGATCTCTGTGAAATTCGCCAATAATGTCGAGAAGTCGTTATAATGCTCGCCATTAGTAGTGAATATCATAAAAATCGTGCAGAATTTCGTGAGAATCGGTTTACAAATAAAGATATAATGGCAATTTCAGTCCAAATGGGACGAACATATGTATGGGGGCTAGATCTGCGCCGATTTCTATGACTTTCTCCAATAATGTCGAGACTTATAAGAGAACCTCTCGTGCAAAATTTAAAATCGGACGAACATATATATGAGAGCTGTATCCAAATCTGTACCGATTTTTTTCCAATTTCAATAGGGAGCGTCATCAAGAAAATGTTTGTGCCAAATTTGAAGGCGATCGGATGAAAATTGTGATCTGTACTTTGTACACAAATTAAAATGAACAGACAGACAGACTGACATAGCTAAATCGAATCAGAAAGTTATTCTGAGTCGATCGGTATACTTATGGGTATGCAATGGGTCAATCTCCCTTCCTTCTGAGTGTTACAAACAAATTCGCTAAGTTATAACACCCTGTACCACATTAGTGGCGTAGCGTATAATTAAGTATTTATTGTGTATTTACCTAATAAATACCCAAGCATTGAATATTTAACCGCTAGAAACCCATCTCTAGCTATTAGGAATTGCGGGAAACTTCTCTGATATCAATGAGTGTTGTCGGCCTTTTTATAGACGAGTTGCAACGTCTGATGAGAGACACCTCTTTGTAGAGAAGGTTTATATGGCTGAGGGATTTTCAAAAAGGTTGTCATCGTTGGTGAAGGAATCGAGGCGTTAAGCGGGTATGCTAATCTATGCGCCACTTTACTTCCCATTCTACTAGAAATACTGGTTCGCCCACACCATTTTAACTTTATCTAGCGATGTCGGTCCTTCTCCAGGAAATCTATCTTCTGAACGAATAATGCTATTCACTTCTAATATTTTACAACTTCTCCCTGTTTTTAGCCCGATTGAGATTTTACGGGATGACTATGAGCACAACGCGGGTTGGAACTCTGAAATCTTTCACACTGTATATGTACTATATACAAATTAGAATATTTAATTTTTTCTAAGTGTATATATTTCTCTTTTCGCATTCCATGTGTTTCTTGTGAAACCTTGAAAACTTTTAGTGGGTCAATTTTATGTGCGATAATTATTATTTGTTTTTATTTTATTTTTGTTGTCCACACACACACAAAATGTTATACAATATTTTCTACGGCTATGCCAATTATTGAATTATTTTTCAGTTAGTATCGCTTTTGCAGAACTTCGTTAATTTGTAAGTTAATTAAATGTAGCCATGTGCAAAAATTAAAAACAACAACAATATAACAAGCCACCCATAGACAAAATGAAAATCCAAAAACACTATTTATCAAATTTTCAACACATAAGGTTAAGGTCATCTTCGTTGATTTTTATGCAGAGATTTTGGTTTAATTGGTTTGACTTTAAATTCGTAAAATTTAAAATAAACGGGAAGAAATCAATACCTACATGGGATAACTGTTGCCAGCTGTCGGACAGAAGAGTTGATGATAACGTTTTATGCAGGGTACACCTTTTATCAGATCGCCGCGTACATCGAGGCCCAAAGCCACTGATAGTGCTGTCCACCATATCTATAATAGAAAAAAAGAGAGAGAGAAGAATATATAAAAAAATTATAATTAAAAAATATCTACGACGATAAACAAGTTTTTGAACCCATTTGTTGTAAAAGTCAATAACCAGGCATTTATGTGAAGATTAAAAACGAATCTATCCTAAAAAAAAAAACATACAGTCAATGTCAAACGAAATTGATTATCGCATTGGAATTCAGTTTATGAAAAACTTTTCTTTAAAAATAAGGATTCAACTATATTTTTTGTAAAAATTTTTTTTTTTAATTTTTGTTAAATTTATTAATTTTTACTTTTAACACAATTTTCTCTGAAAATTAAAAAATCTAATATTTAACAAAAAAAAACTTTGGGAACATTTTCTGCGAAGACTAATTTTGGAAAAAAATCATATATATAAACTAAATTTGACAAAAGTTAATAAAAATTAGTCCTTGAATAGTTTATTTTGCGCCTTATTGACAAACCAGAAAACTCCTCTTTGAAACATTCCTCTCGCAATCCGACTTCTGATCAAAGCGTCTACCAAGTTAGCGTAAGTAAGTTCCACTTTAGGTTCTTATATTCGCAAGTTATTAGGCTCTTCAAAGCGATCTGGCTAGTTCAGGGGTCGGAACTAGAAGGTATCTGCTCATTTTAGTTCACTGAACTAGATCGTTCAATTATTCAGTTCATTTATTTTATCGATCTAAATTTTTTTATTATTGAGTTTTGTAACACACTTGCTATGTAAGTCTTCATACTTTTTACGCGCACTGTATGTCTTCATACAGAATATACAGAAGTGATAAGTGTTCTTTATTAATCTGACGCCGATAATTAAATTCCAACAACGTTTTCAACAGATCACGTGCCATTGGAGAGAAGAGAGTGACAGCGTCAAAAAGAAATGAACAGGGGGTATCGTATTAAATTTGTTGATAACGTCGCTAGCGCTTAGTACGCTGCCGCCACGGTTGTGCTATTAATATTAAAAAAAAAATGAAACACAAACACCGGCTGGCATGGAATATTTATGAATGAATAATAATTGCATGGATTGAATTTGTTGAATCCATTATTTTGTTGGCCTGTTCTTCCGAACTTTATTCATTCAGTCAGTCATTCATAATTGCGGTATGATTGATAAGCAGTTGTAATTTAAGTCGACTGGCTTCCCACTGAATGAAGCATTCAGACTCTAGCTTAGATTTTTCAAGACCCCCAAGGAATTTCGGCCTTTGTCTAGCCAAGTCATTGATGAGGAGGTAGGCAGGGAACATTTGTTTTAAATGATGTCGCCATACGTCATGTGTCTTTCCCACATGCTTTTGGTGCATAGAGGATGGATGCTGATGCATTTATCGAATGAATCGCCTAAGCATTTGATGCACTTAATGACTTTGTGGTGCCTGGAGATGGTTCAAAACTAGTTTCTATTTTTAGTTTTAGATTGTCTGAAGCTCGAAAACTGGCAATGGAGATGTTTTTGCGATGGTGATGTGTTTTTGAATTTGAATTTTTATAATTAAAAAGGTGATACGAAGCATCGGTGGTTCAGTGGTAGAATGCTCGCCTGCCACGCGGGCGGCCCGGGTTCGATTCCCGGCCGATGCATACGATTTTTTGTATTAAATTTTAAAATTACAACTAATTTGTTGGATGCATGAAATAAGTTAAACAATTTTTCTTGTGAAAAAAGGCAGGTTTTAAGTGATTTTTCTAAAATTTTTACTAAATTTTTTCCAAAATTTTTAATAATAATACCCTCCACCATGGATCGCGTTATAGATTAAGTAATAAATTCTTTTGGGTGCTCAAGATATTAAATCAAGATAAAGTTTTTATGGAAGCTGTATGAGGTTAGGGATCGATTGGGGCTATACTTGACGTATTGAAGGTCAATGTGCAAAATTTCATCCATATCGAATATGAATTGCGCTGTTTAGGGGAGATCGGTTCATACCAGATAATAAACCGATTCAAACAACATGAAGTCATTGTGTTAAATTTCAGCCAAATCGGATATGAATCTTCCTCAAATCAGAATATCGGTTTATATGGGAGCTATTCCAAGATATAGACCGATTGAAGATTTATTTGGCATGTATGCTGGAGTTTAAAGCAGAAGTCAATGTGCAACATTTCAGCAAAATCATTTAAGAATTGGGATTAAAGAAGTACATTCGGAACATCGGTTATATAAACCGCTATATCATATTATCAACCAATTCAGACTATACTTGGCACGAATGTTAGAAATCATAGTAAATAGAACTCATGTGCAAAATTTTAGCCATCGGATAATAAGATCACTTTGCATGAGGTCAGGAGCGTAGCCAGAGGGCGCTTTCGGGACCGAGCCCATTCCCATCATTATTTTGTCGAAAGAAAAACATTTTAATTAAATTTATTTAAAACACAAAATTTTAGTAAACATTTTTTTTAAGAACAAATGTTCAATATTCTAAAGTATGATTTTTTAAGAGCTATAGGAAAGTTAAAAACAAACACATAAAATTCAGAAAAATGTATGAAATCTTGATTTGAGTCGATTGTACGGTCCAAATAATTGAATGTTAGAAGTTTATTTCATGAAAATTTTCCCGTGACTGCGTCTTAAATGGTCCATCCGCTTAGCGGCCTTGTCTGTATAGACATTCATTTACAGGTAGTGGCAGTTGCCCAACAACAAAATACTGAGTGCACTATCTGTCAAATTAGTTATTGGTGCAACTCTGATTTTGTGTATGTTACTAGTTCGCGCCATTTTTTGTTGACCGCCAATTGACCGGTCCCGAACGTGAAATAAAATTTTCACCGAACTCGCCTCTCAATAAGTCCATTGTTACGCCTGCCGTGAGGCATGTGGCACCGTCTTGTTGAAGCCACATGTCATTCAAGTCCAGCTTTTCTATTTTGGGCAAAAAAAAAAAAAATGTTGGATATCATCTCACGGTAGCGGTCACCCTTCACCGATACGTTACGAAGAAGTACGGTCCAATGATGCCACCAACACCTAAACCGCACCAAACTGTGACTTTTTCTGCATGCATTGGTAGCTCATCTATTTTTCTGACTAATCTTCACTCCCAAATCGACAAATCTGTTTATTTACGTTCCCATTGAGCAAAAAATTAGCTCCGTCGACGGAATGGAAGAAATGCGCGATGAAATTTCTTAACAGAGAATGCATTTAGATAATAAAATTCAATAATTTTCAAGCGTTGCTTGAAAATTATGGTTAAATTATAGACCAAACTGACGATGTTTAACAGTGAAACAAAATACGAATGGTGCGTGATCTGTTTAAACCAGTGTTGTCAAAAAGACAATAACTAAAAAATCACCCCTTGTAAAGACAAAATATCGCTCAGGCCAGGACCGCTTCAAAATTATTGTTCTTAAGGATAAAATTGTAACGAAATTCGTACTTAAAACTTAATTTAAAATTTTTTTTCTAAACAAATTTTAATGTATTTTTTATTACGGCAAAACTTTAGCCAGGGCCTGACCCCGTCGAAATTGTTTTTTTTTAAATTTTTTCTAAAGACAAAATTTTTATTAAATTTTTTATAAAGACACTATTTTTATAATTTTTTTTTCTAAACATAAAAATTAATAAAATTAAAACTAAATAATATTTTTTTCTAAATACTCTAATTCAGTGAAAGATTCTCTAAAGAAAAACTTTTGTCCTGTTTTAGGTCTGCATCGAATTATTTTTTAAAGCCTAAATTTCAATACATTTGTTGTGCCTGCTCAAAGCATTTTGCAACACTACATTTTGCCTAAACTTTTTTATAGTGCTTTCATTTGGCATTTCTTTTCTAAATATGTTCGATTTATTTGGGAGTTATATCAGGTTATGAACCGATGTGGACCATACGTGGCAGAGTTGTAGGAAGTCAAAGTAAATTTCAGCCAAATCGGATAACAATTGCGCCCTCTGGAGACTCATGAAGTCAAGATACGATATCGGTTTAAAAACGTGCCGGGTCAGCCGGGCCGAATTTTGGGTACCCACCACCATTGATTCCGCATGAAATGTACCCTTATTAACTGAGTTTGTATTTGAATTATTTTGGTCTGAAGAAATCATATCGGCATATCGGACTAAGGGGGCCTCTATCATTATAGTAACCAATTCGGTAAAAATTTGGTGCTGATGTTATATGTCATAAGATAGGTTTTTGGGCCAAATTTCAGTCAAACCAGGTAAAAATGTAGGCTTTTAAGGGCTGAAGAAGTCAAATCTGGGGAATTGTTATATGGGGTCTATTTATGTGGGGGCTATATCTGTTTATAGGCCGATTCGTATCATACTCTTTTTATAGTGCTTTCATTTGGCATTTCTTTTCTAAATATGTTCGTGATTTTTTTTTTTCTGCGTGGCTACTGAAGCCAAGGATGCGGCATACGGGGCAACTTTGCCGTCAGTTGCAACACGCTTGGAAGAAAGAAATCCAGAAATTCAATGGTTGTTGGAAGTCATAACACAGGTCTTTGTTCCAAATTTCTGACAAATCGGCTGAAAATTATGGCTTCTAGGGGCTCAAGAAGTCAAATCGGGACTAAATCCAAATCTGAACCGCTATGGCGCAGTTGCAATCCCCAACAACCTAAATCAATAAGAAGTATCTATGCAAAATGTCAAGCGGCTAGCTTCACGCGTTCGACCGCTATCGTGATTTCGACTGACGGACCGACGAACATCGCTAAATCGACTCAGAATGTCGAAACTACCCAGAATATATACACTTTATGGTGTCGCAGATCAATATTTCCAGGAGTTACTAACGGAATGACTAGATTAGTATAACCACCATCCTATGCTGGTAGGTATAAAAAATAAGCCGGTATAGATGCGCTGAAGCAAGCCTTTGTATCGAAATGGTATAAAATACCGGCATACAACATTTTCGCAGCTTGCAACACTTTTTTTTACAGATTCAGAGCAAATGTCAAGGCATAATATAGTCATATCGAGCAAAAGGGAATGGAATCTGAAATTTTGATTACTTCCAAAAATTCTTGTCATTTGAATTAATCAAAAATTTTTGCACTCAAAAAAAGTGGTCGTTTGAATTGGTAAAACTTTGTTCAGCTACCCTGTTAAAGTTCATTGAATAATATATATACAAGCTGCAATTCTTTTCTAACTGACCTATATTCGAGATTTTTTTTGGGTATCAGAAATTGGGCCACCAGCTAGCGCATTTCAAGGCCTGTGTTCGGCCTGAATTTGGAACCTTAAAACATTTGCTTTTGTGTTAAAAATTTAATTCATAATTCTGCATGTGTCTGGTTTTTTGTCTCGGTTAGTGATATTCAATTTTATCTTTATAGTTACTCCACGATCAGAATATGTACAAAAAAACTAATTTTAAATGGATATGAAGCTAATTGTCTACAATGTTCTACAGGGTGGCTGATGAAAGCCGCTACCAAAAAAAAATGTAATAACTTTTTTTCTATTTAATAATAATAATTTAATAATTAATTTAATTAATTAATTAATTAATTTAATTAATAATAATTTAATAATTAATTTAATAATTTAATTTAACATGAATAAAAGAAAAATGTATTCCATACACCGAAAAAAAAATGTAGCAATATTCATCATTGTAGCAATATTCATCAGCCACCCTGTATGACAACCAAGAAGTAATAAAATTTGCCCCAAAGTTCAAGCCTTTCTGAAGACCTTTAAGAATTGCGCGATAAGCATGATTGCTCGCTCACTGCCAATTAAAAATCTTGACATAATCGAGGTTAAAAGTTTGCACCACCACCACCTTTGTCGTTGCAAAATGTCATAGGAGAACTTTAAGGCATTTGACAATCATTTTGTGAAGGGACCAACATGACAAATGAGCCGCCTGTCACTCATTTAGGCAAGTCGCATAACGTTTTGCGTTTGTCTTCACAAATGCCAAAATAATTACGAAGGGGAAAACACAGAAACACACACACACACATATGTATATACATGCCCATGTACATTTTAGAGCTGTAAAAATTGGGTGAATGAATGCAAAGATCACCACCCCATTTGAGGGGGCAGATTATACGAAACATAAATAGACGCATTAACCAAAACCCCATGAGTAAAAAAAAAAAAACAATAAATTGCGAAGAAACTTTGAAGCGTTTTCTTATCACAAATCTCTTCAGAGGGGGTATGGAGTAAAAACAATGCTGGGGTGGGTATTTCAGTGGAAATCTGTATAAGCATCGGTGGTTCAGTGGTAGAATGCTCGCCTGCCACGCGGGCGGCCCGGGTTCGATTCCCGGCCGATGCAATCGCATTTTTTGTGTGTTTTAAACAAAACTTACTAAATCGGTTGGTGTATTTTTTCAAATAAATTTAAATGTTATGCTTGGCCCATGTTTATAGCAATCTTTGGTTATCATTAACAAAAACAAGTATTTTGTAGCTGCTGCTCAAATAAATTTCCAATCATTTAGATTCACTCATTTATGATGCAAAGCCTTCTTCATCATTTGCATACAGAAGATTGATGATAAATTTGTTTGCGTTTTTGGTTCTTTTTTTTCTTGTTTTTCCTCTGGAGTGTTTAAAATATTTAAATTTTATGATCTTCAAAAAAAAAGAGGTGTGACAATTTGTGGCTGTCATTGCCGCACATAATTGCAACAAACTGTCTTTATTAGGCACCACCTTCTTTAAAAAATAATAGCATAAATATTGTGCTGCTTTTTAGAGACCTCAAGAATCTACATTTCTGGTTTGCCGCAGGTGTGGAGGGGATTTTTTCTTCTGCGAAAGTTACGCAATAGATTCTGAAAGTGGTAGTTTATATGGTTGTTTATTTAAATAACAAAATAAAACAGGCAAAAACGGGCTAAGTTCGGCAGGGTCGAATCTTATATACCCTCCACCATGGAAAACATTTGTTCTCTACTCTATATCTCTTTATAGGTAAACAAAGGCTAATGGATTAGAATTGCTATACTATTGGAGCTATAACTTGTTATGGAACGAATGGGGCCCCACATGGTTTAGATGTTGGAGACCATAGTAGAAGTCATTTGAGCCAATTCGGAGGTCAAGAAATAAAATCAAGAGATCGGTTTATACAGGAGCTATATCACGTTATAGACCGTATTTTGACACAGTTATTGGAAGTCATAAGAGAACACCACGTGCAAAGTTTCAAGCAAATCGGATGAAAGTTGCGGCTTCCAGGGGCTCAAGAAGTCATATCGGGAGATCGGTTTATATGGGAGCTATATCAGGTTATATACAGATTTAGACCGTAATTGGCACATCTGTTGGAAGTCATAACAGAACACTATGTGCAACATTTCAGCCAAATCGGGCAAACTTTGCGAAATCCAGGAGCGCTTCAGATGTTCAAATCCGGAGATCGGTTTATATGGGAGCTATATCAGGTTATACACCGATTTGGACTGTACTTGGCACAGTTGTTCTAAGCCATAACAGAACACCGTATGCTCAATTTCAGCCAAATCGAATTGCGGCTTCCAGGGCTCAAGAAGTTAAATCGGGAGATCGGTTTATATGAGGGATATATCAGGTTATAGACCGATTTGGACCATACGCGGCGCAGTAGTTGGGAGTCGTTATAGAACTCAACGTGAAAAACTTAACCCAAATCGGGAAAAATTGTGGCTTCCAGGGGCTCAAGATGTCAAATCGGGAATCGGTTTATATGGGAGGTATTGGGTTGCTCAAAAAGTAATTGCAGATTTTTCATATAGTCGGCGTTGACAAATTTTTTTCACAGCTTGTGACTCTGTAATTGCATTCTTTCTTCTCTCAGTTATCAGCTGTTACTTTTAGCTTGCTTTAGAAAAAAAGTGTAAAAAAGGTATATTTGATTAAAGTTCATTCTAAGTTTTATTAAAAATTTACTTTCTTTTAAAAAATCCGCAATTACTTTTTGGGCAACCCAATATATCAAATTTTACACCGATTCGGACCGTACATGGCACAGTTGTTTAAAATCGTAACAGAACGCGCACAATTTTAGCCAAATCGGGCAAAATTTGCGAAATCCAGGGGCGCTTCAGATATCAAATCCGGAGATCGGTTTATATGGGAGCTATATCAGGTCTAGCCGTAACAGAAAACTACGTGCAAAATTTTCCCAAATCGAACAAAAATGATTATATTTGAATCGATATGGCCCATTTGCAATCCCCCACGACCTACATCAAAAAGAAGTATCTGTGCAAAATTTCAAGAGGCTAGTATTACGCGTTTGACCGCCATCTTGATTACCATATACGGAGGGATGAACGTAGGGAAATGGCTAGATCGACTCAGAATGACGTGAAGATCAAGAATATGTATACTTCATGGGGTCGCAGATCAATAGTTCGAGGTATTACAAACGGAATGGTTAGCTTAGTATATCTCCCATCATATGGTGGTGGGCAAAAAATAAGTTAATTTATACCCTTCACCATAGGATGGGGGTAACCAATTTCGTCTCTGTTTGTAACACCTCGAAATATGCGTCTAAGACCCCATAAAGTTTACATATTATTAATCGTCATGACATTTTAAGTCGATCTAGCATGTCGGTTAGTCTGCCTGCCGAAAGCACGCTAACTTTTGAAGGAGTAAAGTTAGGCGCTTGAAAATTTGCACAAATACTTCTTATTAGTGTAGGTCGGTTGGAATTGTAAATGGGCCAAATCTGGGGGCTGTCATATAAACCGATCTTAGGTCTTGACTTTTTGATCCTCTAGAGGACGCAATCCGATTTGGCCGAAATTTTGCACGTATCGTTGAGGAATGACATCGACTAACTGTGCCAAGTATGGTCTAAGTCAGTCCATAATATGATATAAACCGATCTCCCGATTAGACTTCTTGAACTTCTGGATATGAATCCAATTTGGTTGATATCTTCCATATGTCGTGTTGGTATGACTTCCAACAACTGTGCCAAGTATGGTCTGAATCGGTTGATAACCTGATATAGCTGCCATATAAATCGATCTCTTAATTTGACACTTTGAGCCACTGGAGAGCGCAATATTGGAGGTGGTACGACCAATATCGGTCAATATCTTGATGTAGCTCATATAAATATTGAAAAAGTCATTCAAAGAACTTGACAAATGCGATCCATGGTGGAGGGCATATAAGATTCGGTCCGAATGAACTTAGCACGCTTTTACTTGTTGTTTTTATGCCCTCCTCCATAGGATATGGGTACACATCGAAATATTGATCTGAGACCCAGCTATAAGTATATATAGTCTTGATGGTCTTGATATTGTTAGTCGATTTAGCCATGTTCGTCTGTCTGTCTGTACGCTAACTATCGAATGAGTTAAGCCAGGGGCTTGAAATTTTGCATAAATGATTCTTATTAGTGCAGATCGGATGGGATTGTAAATTGACAAAATCAGTTCATGTTTTGGTATAGTAATAGTGATACGGATCTTGACTAGAGGGATTATTATCCGATTTAGCTGAAATTTAGCATGAAGTGTTTCTTTTTTTTAACATGCAATCCGATCTCGGATCTTGACTTCTTAAGCCCATTGAGCGAGCAATTATTATCCGATTTGAGTGAAATTTGGCATGAAGTGTTTTGGTTTGACATCCAAAACTTTGTAAAGTATGGCTCAAATCGGTTCACAACCTGATATTGCTCCAATATAATCCGATCTCTGATCTTGACTTCGTGAGCCTCTAGAGGGCGCAATCATTATCCGATTTGGCTGAAATTATGCATGATGGGAATTATTTTTGCATAATAAAACCTGCAAAAAACACAAAATTTAGCACATAAATGTAAACGTGCCTTTAGCACACTTTTACTTTGTTATATTTCTAATAGAAACAGAGAACGCTACGGCCTGCAGCCGGAAAATAACCGATTGTATGAGAACGATTATTCGTATAACGTATGGCCCAACTGCGTTAATGGAGAATAACGGCGTCGTATGAACCACGAGCTCTATGACGACTTTGGCATCAAACATATATCAAAATAAAAATTGATACCAAACTTGCTTATTTCGATACCACACGGTATTGAAAGCAAAGCAACCCCGTATGGTATCAAAACAAGCAACCACGAACAGGTTCTGCAATTGAGAAACTGTTATTAATTTTAATACCACAGTATTAATGGCAAACTCAGATTGTTTTGTTATCATCCTAGCTATCTCTTAAATATTCCACCCCCTAATGAATTTTAAAAATACTATTGAAAAAAAACTTTAAAAGTGACGCCGTCCATTCCTTATAGTCTTCTTCATCTGGTATTGAATTAATACCAAATGGTATTAAAATTAATGTGAGTAAAGTAGTACCAGAAAAGATTGACAAATTACTGTTTTTTTATCAGCGTGGGTGGGGGAAACAATTTCATTGTACCCTTTTCCACAGTATTGGTGTATGGTTTAAAAATTACACTTTACATGACACTGGTATTACCCGTGTTATATTTTTAAATGGGTACTTGCGATAATAGAGGAGAAAGTACTTGATTCTCGCAACAATTTTATCCGTGATGCAAGGAATGAGGAAAATATATTGAAGTTTTAGTAATCTTCTTTTTGCATGTAGTTGAAAATGTATTGAATTCAATTCAAAGAAATTTTAAGTATTAAATTCTTAATTGTAACTCCTGCTTTCGTTGCAAGTAAAGTAGAATTGTAACTTATGAAAACAATTGCATCAGACAAGGTTTACTTTACATTATAAAAAAACTCCCGCGTTCTTTACTTTTTTCTCCTTTGTTCTTTAGAAAGTTCCAAGTCGATGGCAAAAGCCTAGTAGCAAATTATTTATGCCAGTGTTACCCCCATATGTAAACATTTCATTTCCGAATAAAATGCAATATGAAATTGTTGACATTTTCAGAACTTATGTATGTCAAACACGTTTGCGATATTGGCAAACACTGATTAATCCCCTACGACTCCCACCTACCTCCTGCTCCCAAAGTGATTTTCTCTTTTCTTTTAATTTGAATTTTATGGGCTTTTTACGACTTTAATGAAGCAAACGATGGAGTGACCTTCATGCATTCAGAGAAAAAAAAAACTACATACAAATCAAATTATTTCCGCAATCGTAAGCCAGTCCAGTCAGCCGCCGCACAACAAGACCACAAATATAAATAAAATAAAAACAGCAAAACATGATCGAAAATTAAAAAAATCGAAGATCGATAAATTAAATGTGGAAAGAAGAAAACAACAACACCAACAGCAACAGCGCTTCACAAGTTCTCCTAACACATGGAAAGCCGGCTTTTTCGCAAAGCCGAAAACAGGTTGCGAAACTTAGAAAAAAAACATAAAAAATGACAGTGGTACTCAAAACATAGCAGTCGCCGCCTTCTCCGCCGCCGCTCCACCCCAACCAACGTCGTTGCTAACCAACGCCGATGCTAGCGAATGATAAGTGCGTGTGAATTTCTATTAAAAACAAATACCTAACAACGTGATTTGTTTTGGTGATTTTTTTTTTAGCCAACAACATAAACAAGCGTCCATATCAAAATAGCGCTTTAAACAAAAGCAAGCTATGAATTGCTTTAGTTTTTGAATTATTTATGTTTTATTCTAAACACTTGTCATGCTAGCCATATATATGACTGGTGTGTTCGATTTTTAAGGCATTAAAGGGGGGAATGTGTTTCTTTTTCACTAGATGTCCTCGTACATCACTTTTCGAGGAGGGATGATGATCTCAGGCCAGCGACATTCGAACTTTGAGTTATTTGTTATTTAAAGAAATCTAGATTATGTTTTAAAATCAAGATTTTGTTTTGAAATTCAACTAGGCATAGAGAGGATAGAGTTGGACAGAAATTGCAACTGGAATAATCAATTAGCTGACTAGGCCCAGGCTATGCCATATCAAGTGTTTTTAAAGCCACCATCATAGGAAGGGGGGAATATAAATTTAAGATATTCAACAAATGTTGATTTTTTTCTCAAAAAAAAAAAATCTTAAAAGAAGTTTTAACCAAAATTTAATGATTGTATAAAATTTCTTAAAAATTCCATTTTAAAATTTATTATTTTTTTTTTTTGAAAAATTTAAAGTTGTCCAATTTTGGCCAAAAATTTGATGATCGTATAAATTTTGAATTTTTTTTTTCAAAAATTAAAAATTTTTTTTAAAAAAAATTTAAAATTTTCATAAAATATTTGAAGTTTATAAAATTGGCCAAAATTTGATGATTGTGAAATTCTTATTTTTTTTTATTTAATTTGTTTTATTCAATTCTTTTAAATTTGAATTTTTTTTAATATTTAACATTTTTTTTTTTAAATTTTAAGATTTATTTTATATAGTTCAAAAACATTTTTTAACGTTTTTTTTTCAAAAGCATCTCAAATCTGCCTTAATTTTCAGTGTTTTTAAAATAAATCTGTCTTATGAAGCATCGGTGGTTCAGTGGTAGAATGCTCGCCTGCCACGCGGGCGGCCCGGGTTCGATTCCCGGCCGATGCAATTGGTATTTTTTTTAACAAAAGAAGATAAATATAAATCAGTAAGGGAAGGCAAAAGTCGAGCGGAGCCGACAATATAATACCCTACACCACCGTGTCTGCGTACTACTTTTAATATATGGAACTTATCTCCAAATCTCAGTCAGACTTTAATTTTGCATACTATTGAAATCTTAAATAGAACCTTGTAAGATAGGACGCCAATAATGGCTTCTACAGCCGATATAGACTTTATCGGATGAAGTATATATATGGGAGCTATATCTAAATCAGGACCAATTTCGTTGAAGTTTTACGCACGTTTTGGGACGTCAAATGAAACGTCTAATGGAATTTTATAAAGATCAGACAAAAATTGTGCCTTCTACAGTCTTAACGGCCATATCGGATGTATGATATATGTGTATGGGAGCTACATCTAAATTTGAACCTAAATTTTTAAAATTTCGGACTCATATTGGTGTGCTTCAAATAAAACATCTCGTACCAAATCTTTTTAAGATCGGATTAAAACTGTGGCTACTACAGCCTTAAAAGGCCATATCGGATGAAAGATATATATGGGAGCTATATCTAATTCCGAACCGAATTTTGTGAAATATTGCACACATATTGACACGACAAATAAAACACCTCATGCTAAACGTTGTAAAAATCGGACCAAAATTGTGGCTTCTACAGCCTTAAAAGACCATATCGGATGAAAGATATCAATGGGAGATATCTGAATCTAAACCGATGAAATTTTGCACACATATTGGGACGTCAAATGAAACACCTCATGCAAAGATCGGACCTAAATTGCGGCTTCTACAGCCTTAAAGTTACATATCGGATGAAAGATATATATGGGAGCTATATCTACCCACGGACCGATTTTGACGAAATTTCGCACACATATGACGATGTCAAATAAGACACCTCACACTTAATTTGGTAAAGATCTGAACAAGATTGTGGCTTCTACAGCCTTAAAATTCCATATCGGGTAATAGATATGTATAGAAGCTATATCGAAATCTCAACCGATTTTTATTAAATCTGGTATACATATTAAGATGTCAAATAAAAGATCTCACGCAAAATTTTGTAAAGATCGGACAAAAATTGTGGTTGCTACAGCCTTAAAAGTACATATCGGGTGGAAGATATATATGCGAGCTATATCTAAATCTGAACCGATCCTTGGGCCAAAGAAGTGACCTGTATCTTGATCTCAAGAATACATGGACAGACAGACGGACATAGCTAAATCGAATCAGGAAGTGATTCTAAGCCGATTACTATATTTATCAATAGGTCTATCTCTTCTCCTTCTTAGCGTTGCAAGCACATGGTCAAAGTTATAATACTCTGTACCTCAGAGGTGGTGAAGGGTATAGAAAAATTCATTAAAGCTTGAATTACCAAAAGGAGATGGATCAATTTGATATCCGTTACGAACACGCCCGAGCAGGGACTTGAACCCTGGACCCTTGGATTAAAAGTCCAATGCTCTACCGACTGAGCTACCCGGGCTTCACAAGGTCCTCGTGCTTAATACCTTATGTAAGTTCTAAGGAATAAAGGACAAACAGGAAAAGGCAACCAAAACATAAATTAGAATGGAGTGAGTGCCCAAGTATGCTAACCTGCAAACAAAAAAAAACATTTGGCAGCGTAACTACGTTTTGAAACTCAACTGAATTGGCGTTTAGGAATATAAGAGTGTGTGAGCACTGCCAACATAAGAGGGTTTGAGCCTTAGCGTACATATGAAATGCTAGGGGGGTGATAATGTGCAAAATGTGTTTCCTTCCATCTTTCACTGAGATAAGGGAGGTAAAACTCATAAGAAGCTATACATGATTGAGTTTTATACAGGCCTTTCGCTAGTGGGGTTGTATGGGACGAAGAAAAGATCATAAATAGTTTCTACATCAGCATTGTGTAATAGGGTATAACGGTTTTGGTTTCCTAGTTGGAAACCAAGAAACGGTTCTGATTGGTTTTAACTTGGCAAAATTCTGGCTTATCTTAGTCTTCCTTCATCTCAAATGTGGGCACAAACCTCCCCGTGGTGTCTCCTGGGTAGCTACCATAAACGTCCGTTAAAGGTAGTGAGCTAAAATGTGCCTAGAGTTCACCTATAGAACGATAACAAGTAAAAGCGTGCTAAGTTCAGCCGGGCCGAATCTTATATACCCTCCACCATGGATCGCATTTGTCGAGTTTTTTTCCCGGCATCTCTTTTTAGGCCAACAAAGGATTAAAGAAAATAATTGTTATGCTATTTTATTATGGTCAATTTATGATCGATTCAGACCATAATCGAATTGAATGGTGGAGACCATAGTAGAAACCTTTGCGGAAAATTCGAAACCAATTCGAATAAGAATTGCGCCCTTAAGGGGCTCAAGAAGTAAAATCGGGAGATCGGTTTATGTGGGAGCAGTATCAGGCTGTAGATCGATTCAGACCATATTTGACACGTATGTTGAAGGTCATGGGAGAATCCCTTGTACAAAATTGCAGTCAAATTGAATTATAATTGCGCCCTCTATAGGCTCAAGAAGTCAAGATCTCAGATGGGGCTATGTACCGATTTGAACCATACTTAGCACACAAGTTGGAAGTCATAACAAAATATTGGGTTGCCCAAAAAGTAATTGCGGATTTTTCATATAGTCGGCGTTGACAAATTTTTTCACAGCTTCTGACTCTGTAATTGCATTCTTTCTTCTGTCAGTTATCAGCTGTTACTTTTAGCTTGCTTTAGAAAAAAAGTGTAAAAAAAGTATATTTGATTAAAGTTCATTCTAAGTTTTATTAAAAATGCATTTACTTTCTTTTAAAAAATCCGCAATTACTTTTTGGGCAACCCAATATATCAGGCAAAATTTCAGCCAAATCGGATAAGAATTGCGCCCTCTAGTGGCTCAAGAAGTCAATATCCAAGATCGGTTTATATGGGAGCTATATCAAAACATGGACCGATATGGCCCATTTACTATTCCAACCGACCTACAATAATAAGAAGTATTTGTGCAAAACTTCAAGCGGCTAACTTTACTCCTTCGCAAGTTAGCGTGTTTTCGACAGACAGACGGACAGATATAACTAGATCGACTTGAAATGTCATGACGATTAAGAATATATTGGGTTGCCCAAAAAGTAATTGCGAATTTTTTAAAAGAAGGTAAATGCATTTTTAATAAAACTTAGAATGAACTTTAATCAAATAAACTTTTTTTACACTTTATTTCTAAAGCAAGCTAAAAGTAACAGCTGATAACTGACAGAAGAAAGAATGCAATTACAGAGTCACAAGCTGTGAAAAAATTTGTCAACGCCGACTATATGAAAAATCCGCAATTACTTTTTGGGCAACCCAATATATACTTTATGGGGTCTCAGATGAATATTTCGTGGAGTTACAAAAAGATTGATGAAATTAGTACACCCCCATCCTATGGTGGAGGGTATAAAAGGATGAGTTGGGGGGTTAGTAGTCTTGAAGAGATTACTTTAAAAAAACGAAGGACATTAAAAATGGATCCACCCTAAGTTGATGACCCCCGCAAACGTTTTAAGGGCCATGAACGCTTATCTGCACCTAGATAAGCTCTTTATAGAGAGGGTGCAGTATACGCACTAGCGGATGTATTGAATAAATGCAGGGTAGACATTACCGCCATACAGGAAGTGCGATGGCTCGGGAACAACAACACCGAGAGGTGACGCCCTTTATTATAGCTGCCATTAAACGAGGCATGAATTTGGCTGTGAGTTTGTGGTTAGTCGAAGACTGAAACAACTTGTCCTCAGGTTTACTTGTGGATGTGAGGCTAGCCACAATCCAAATAATAGTCAAATTCTTCAACATCAGCTTTATTTGTGCCTATGCCCCGGAGGAAGGCAAGGACGAACAGACCAGGGATATTTTCTGCGAGAGCCTAAAAAGAGAACATAACCGCTGTCCCGCCAATGATTTTAAAACCTTTATGGGAGATTTAAATGCGAAAATAGCGAAAAAAAGTTTCTTTGGTCCAACAGTCGGAGAATTAAGCCTACACGAAGAACTTCTGAAAATAAGGCTAATAGACTTCGACGCGGCAATGAACATGGTAGTTAGCCGCACCAGATTTCAATATCGAAGGAATCACACGGCAACATGACTGTCGCCCAATCAAAACACGATAAACAAAATAGATCATGTGATGAGAAGTTTGCCCAAATTTCTTAATGGAATGTTCATGGGCAAATTTGCATTTGCATGTGATAGATGTAGGGCAATCAACCAGCGTGTTAGATGTACGATCGATTCGAGGAGCGAACATCAATTCGGATCATTACCTTGTTGCAGCATATAATCACACGGTATGGGAGAAACGCACGAACTGACACTGCACGGTAGCTAGACATCGAAAGCTGCAAACATAACAGATGATGCCGGCAAACTCCACTCGACTCACCCCATTACTTGAAGAAAGCACCCCCTGTCCCGATAGTATAGCAGCGCAATGACAAACCATTGCCTTCTCCATGGAAAGAGCCGCAAAATCCGTACTTCGGTACCATAATGGGAGGCTCCCCCAAGGAACCCATTATACAACCAGGAGTGCCAAAAACTGAGCCAAGAATGCGGTGTATGCCGCAACCTTACAGTCAGTAGCAACGCGATGTCTGAAAAATCTACCAAAGAAGTAAACATAAACATAGGTCCACGTAGAAATGATCTGCCTGAAAAACAATAAGACAGCAGCTGCCAATGGGTTGCGGGCTGAACTGAACCGGAGGCGACATACTGATAAGGCGTATGCATCAGCTCGCCTGCGTATTCTGGCTAGAAGAACGCATACCCGATGATTGGAACCTCAGCATACTATGTCTCGTACACAAGAATAGAGACAAGACGTCACTTCCCCATCGCAATGCGTGAATAATTGGGCCCCTTCAGTGTGGCTTTAAACCTGGTAAACCGAGAAGGACAAATCAATGCATACCATACTTTTGTTGACAACAAAGCCGCCTTTGACAGCCCTACACGTGTAAAGGTATTTCAAGCCATGTCTGGGTTTGGTATTCCTGCAAAATTGCTACGACTTTGCAGGATGAAGCTTGATGATAGACGCTCCTCAGTTCAAAATAGGAAAGAATCTTTCCGAACCGTTCAAAACCAAACGAGGTTTCAGACAAGGAGACAGCATGTCGTGTGATCCCTTTAATATCCTGCTGAAGAAGATTTTACGAGAAGAAGGTGTGAATAGACATGGCACACTACTCACAAGAGGACACATGCTGCTCGTCTATGTCTGCGACATCGATATCATAGGTCGGTCACCGGAAGTAGTAACTGCAGCCTTTGAAAGTATCGAGAGGGAATCAACGAAAGCGGGTGATATCGACTTCAAACATAGCCCTGTAAACCCGAGTAGATAAAGAACATCGAGAAAGTTGGGAACTACAACTTTAAGATAGTTAGCAACTTTATGTATAGCACGGCATCGCCATATCCGAAACAAATGAAACCAGTTTTGAAATAAAACGAAAGATAATACTGGCTAACAGATGCTACTTTGGATTGAGTAAGCAGCTGAGGAGCAAAGCCACCTCTCGACAGATGAAGATTACATTGTGCAAGACACTGATACCACCCATGCTGTTGTATGGCTCCGAAGCATGGGTACTTGCGAAAGCAGATGAAAAAGTATTTGGCGTGTTTGAGAGAAAAATCCTTCGTAAATTATATGGACGAGTATGCATTAATGGAGAATATAGGCGTCGACGCATCAAAATATAACGGTTGCGTTGGCTAGGCAGTGCTGTCAGAATGGATGCAAAAGCTCCAGCAATGAATAATAGAATACTCAAAAGGGAAAGAGCAAAACACCGATGAAGTGACCAAGATTGGAGAAGAAGGGCAAATATAATGTAATGGCCATCAAAGCGCTTGGATGTAATGGCCAATTAAAGTTAAAGCAAGTAAAGTAATTGATTTTTGAGAAGGTGATAGAAATGCAAAACCTTTTCCTGCGTATGAAGACCCAAAAAAAGAGAAAATCAAAGCTTATAGGGTGGGAGTGAACTCCAAAAATTTTACTAAACATTTTTAATGATAGGACATAAAGCAATTTAATGACAGATATGGAGGCGTGTGGAATATAAAAACAATATCTTTACAACTATCGGTATTCTATAGTAGTAGAAATCATGCAGAATAGAAGTCATCCAAAAATGTCAAGGCAGTAAGAGTCCAGCTACTTATGAAAAAAATGGTTTAATTAAAACATGAAAGAGCAGACGATTTGGCAGTGAAGGCCTGAAAACTGCCGTCAATGAACTTGGTTAACCTGAAACCTTTCGGATCGACGCAGTCCGAGTTAAGGGCGTGGGCAACAAACACATGTAACCCTGTGTTTCTAACCCTGGGCGAAACGGTGGGTAGGAAGACCAAAATCCAAATGGGGATATCCAGACGAGGCTATTACTGAAAGGAAGTAGAAAGGGGGTCGGTAAAGCTTTTGGTATCATAACGGAATTCAAAACTACGAGCTCACTTATTCAAATTCGGTGCGGCAATTGATAGCATTTGTAGAGCATGTGGAGAGGATGATGAAACGTTGGAGCATTTCCTATATCACTTAGGTGGGGACACAATACCGGACATGAACCAACTTTGAGGTATGGTATGGAGAACAATTAGGGAATTCCCGACTTAATTTTTTTTGATGGCGGACACAATGACTTCTCCTGCTGACAACTGAAGGTTGCCAGTAACGACTTTTGCAGAAGCTGTGAAAATCGAAGAAGAAGAGACTATAGAACACCTTCTGTATCCCGTACTAGTAGCCAGAAGGAGTTTTTGGTTCTCATTTCTTTGGGAACCTGTCTGATATAGCGGATGTGAATATTCGTAAGCTCTTGGGCTTTTTAAAGCACTCTGGATGGCTCAACGGTAGGAACTTCTTCTGTTTCTGTAATATCACAATGGACGAAAACGTCTAAGTGACTCTGATGGCAGATTGCCACTTAAACCTAACCTAACCAACTTTTCAACCTAACCTAAAATATAGGCTATGATTAAAAGATCAGCTTAAACCATTTTGCATATTTTTTTTACTCCATGCCTCCCCAGATCCTAGAAATGACCAAGAAACATAGATCGACCACATCTACTTATAGGTCGATAAAAATGAGCTTTCGACAACCCTATACGTTTAAAGGCATATAGAGATGTCTGGTAGTTTTGAATCCTAATAAATCTTTAACCCTCCGTTTTAAAAGGAAAAAAAACTATTCGATGCAATGAGAGTCAAACAAGGTTTTAGACAATTTTCTGGCAATTTTCGAGAATTAAAATCGGATATTATACAGCACTTTGATTCACACGTAACTAAATGGCAATAAAACCAGTGGCGTGTTTTCTCTCCTTGGCTTTATATTAAAAGCCTTAATTTTTTCCAAACCATAAATCAATTCTTATCAAAGTCAGTTGGGATATAAAAACGAATACATCTTTATTGTTATTAGCCTAAAAAACCAAAAAATAAAAAAAAACATCATTTCGGAAAAATAAGGCCATTAAGTAGAAAAATAAATGTTACTTCAGCCCAAATGAATTATTGCCCAGTTGAGGGTTTATACAACCGGCTCCCTGCAGCACAGAGACATTTTTTGTATAATAAAATTAAGTTGTAATGTGTGGCGGCACAGCGCCAGCTAGTGAGCAACATGATAAACCACAGTGGCTATATTTGCCTGCCGTTTTTTTTTCTGGCATTTATTGAATTATCTCAATCAAACGGACAGAGGAATTGCGAGTGAATGAACATTGCGATTATATTTTGGATTTGCAAGTGAATTGTGAGCAGATACTCGTACGAGTATTACGTTATTATGGCTTATTAAAGTTCAACAAGTTCCAACGGTGATGCCAATGGAGGAACTTTTAAGTTGGCCATCTAAACATTGACCGCAGTTTCAGTGGAGCCGACCGAGGACAACTTTTGCCGGCTATTGTGCGAACTAATTTTTACGATATCATTAATCATGGGGTTTTACGATTCTTTTATGACGGGTGGCTGTCATTAATCGATACTTACTGGTATCTGTACAAATGAACCATTATTGAACGTGGGATAATGGAAGAGTGGCACCACAGGTACGGTGCCGTTTTTGAGGTAAATTGGTCCTTGAATTGGTGTGACGGTAGGCATTGGTGATGATTTGTGGGAACCATCTGAAAAATTGAACAAAAAAGTACATTTCAAAAAGGAATCAGTAAACAATAACTTGAGGTTTTGCTAAAACTGTTAAGAAAATAAAGGGAAAATACACTGCAAAAAAGTTTGGAAAAATACGAAAATAGAATGCAATGTAAATTAATAAATAAAATTAAATTTTGTATAAAATTTATTGCTATTCTTCAGCTTTGATTTCTTAAGAAAACTGCTTTTCTTTTAACAATTTGTATACGCTACAGTTCAAAAAAAATTGCAATCAAACAGTAAAAACAAAAAGTAAAAGCGTGCTAAGTTCAGCTGGGCCGAGTCTTGGGAATCCACCACCATGTATTCTGCTAAAAGTTGCACAAAGTGCACTTAGTTGAGGGGCATAGTTGTTCTTTACATACCAAATTTCAGACAAAGTAGGCAAAAATTAATTCTACCAGGGACCGTAGGAGGCTTATTAGGAGATTGGCTTACATGGTTTTAGAGCGATTTGGACAATTCCTCTCATGGATGTTGCAAGTCAAAACATAACACTAAGTGCAAAAATTTCAGCCAAATCGGACAACTATTGTGATTGCCAGGAGCCCAAGACATCAACTTGGGAAGTTTATATGGAAGCTATTTATATAAGCTTATAGACGTCGCACGTTTGGCGTCGCAAAAGAATACTACGTACGAAATGTCAGCCAAATTAAATAACAGTTGCGTCTCGCAGGGGTTAAGGATGTCATCTCGGGAGATCGGTTTATTTGAGAGCTATATACGATTGCTGGAAGTCATAACGAAACACTATGTACAAGATTTTAGCCCAATCGGAAAAACATTGCAGTAGATCGGTTTATAAGGGAGCGATATCAGGTTATACCCCGATTTGGACCATACTTGGCACGGTCGTTGTAAGTCGTAACAGAACACTGACTGCAAAATTTCAACTAAATCGAATGAATCGAAGGACTACTCTATATGCGAGCCAGGGACGTAGCCAGAAGAGTGGCTATCGAGCCCGAAACCCCTCCAAAATTCCTGTTGTTCGGATGCTGGCGAGTAAAAGTACTTATTATTGTTGTGGGGGGCAATGTTGTGTAATGCCGCCCCCCAAAAAAAAAAAAAATCTTGGCTACGTCCCTGATGGGAGCTATATCGAAATCTGAACCGATATGGCTCATTTGCAATCCCCAATGACCTATATCGAGAAGAAGTATCTGTTCAAAATTCATGCGGCAAACTTTCCGCGTTCGAGCGCTAAACGGACGGACGGTCGGCCATGGCTTGATCGACAATGTCAAGATGGAATAACCTCATCCTTGCCAAGGGTGCCTTGGGACAATACTAATCTACAAAAAACTAATAAATATGCTGGGCAACCATTGCTTTGGTTGTTATCCTTAAGGTAACTACCAACCATATTAAAATGTTGCTAAGTTTTTCATAGAAAACTAGCAAAAACCGACCTCATTCGTTGCGCCTTCTATGTATCATATATAATCACGTTGTGTCATATATAATTACCCAGTACCATTTGCTTGGCCGGGATTGTGCGCCACCCCTTCCTTCCTAAGGTTCACATTCTACTTAAAAGTATCTGTCACTTGATCCAATGTGGTGCCATGATTTGTCAGTTAACCTATTTGGGGGTAGATGGCAGATGAGGGTAGATACTTGAACACAAATTTTAATTTCCTATTCGTAATTTAGTACTATTCAGGTGAAACCAATGATCGGCTTATATTCGTATCTTGGGAGAGGTTTAGATAGGTTGGGCGGCCCCTATTACTAGGACCTAATTTATATAACCACCACTATACGATGGGGGTATACTAATCTAGTCATTCTGTTTGTAAAACCTAGAATTATTTATCTAAGACTCCATAAAGTATATATATTCTGAATCGTCACGACGTTCAGAGTCGATCTAGCCATGTCCGTCAGTCTGTCGAAATCACGATAGTTGTCGACCGTGTAAGGCTAGCCGCTTGAAATTTTGCACAGATACTAACAATTGATGCAGGTTGTTGGGGATTGCAAATGGGCTATATTCAGATATAGATATAGCTCCCATATAAACTGATTTCCCAATTTAACTTCTTGAGCCCCCGGAAGCCGCAATATTTCTCCGATTTGGCTGAAATTTTGCCCGTAATGTTCCGTTATGACTTTCAACAAATGTGCTAAGTACGATCCAAATCGGTCTATAACCTAATAAAGCTCTTATATTAACCGATTTCCCGTTTTGACTTTTAGCCGCAATATTTGTCCGATTTGCCTGTGCCAAATACGGTGCGAATCGGTCAATAGCTTGATATAGCTCCCATATAAATCCATCCTAACAGCCGGAATTTTTATCCGATTTATCTGAAATTCTGCATGCGGTGTTCCGTTATGACTTCCAACAACTGTGCCTATTACGATTCAAATTAGTCTATAACCTGATATAGCTTTTATATAAACCGGTCTCTCGATCATCCTTGTTCAGTTCCTAGAAGCTTTAATTGTTGCAGGTGTGACAGAAGTTTGGTATCTTCTTCTTACATATAAAATTCAATTTGTGTTTGTTTGTTTGTCGTTTGACTCAAAAAGGGCTGAACCGATTACCTTGAAATTTTCATTGATTCTGTAAGTTGGTCTGGAAGGAAACATAGGCTATATAATTTTTTGATATCGGGAGGGGGCAAAATGGAATTCACATGATAGGTATTCAAGAGTAGAGTACTAATTTCATAATAAAATGTGGGCCCAAGTACCTGGGGGGCCGCCCTAGCCCCAAAACCCCTTAAAATAGGTTTAATTGACGATCATGCCAATATGGGGCTCAAATGAAAGGTATTAGGGAGTAGATTACGAATATGGTCAGGAAGTAGGAATAGGCTTTATAATTTATTGATAACTGAAGGCGGCGAACCCTTCACTGTTACCCCAAAAACACCATCCAAAATCAAATGTGGACCGATGAGAACAATATGGGTATCAAATGAAAAGTATGCGGGAGGAGATAACGAATCTGGCATACAAATTCATGTCAAAGTATAGGCTTAAAGGTATTTGGCAGTAGATTTCGAATCTGGCATACAAAATTAGATCGAAGTATAGGGGGTCACGCCACCCTTTAAAAAACGCCATTAGACCCATTATGTCTATATGATACTTGGCTGAACAGATTTACTTAAAATTTTCGTAGTTACATAGGCTATATAATTTTTTGATATCGGGTGGAAGCGGACCCTTCCATACTCCAAAAACGCCACCCATATCCGAAAGTGGTCCGATGGGCACAATTAGGGTATCAAATGAAAGTTATTGGAGACCAGAAAACGAATATGGTATTAAAGTACCCAGCGGGACACCCAACCCTAAAACTCCTCTAAACAGATATTTTCGAAGTTCATGTCAATATGGGACTCAAATGAAAAGTATTAGGCAGTAGATTACAAATATGGCATAAAACATTAGGTCCCAATACCCTCAAATGGGCATATTAGCCGACCATGGCTATATGGGACTCAAATGTAAGGTATTGGGGAGTAAATTACGAATGTGACATTAAAATTTGCGTTTAAGTCTAGGTGGCGCTCTTCCTCTTAAAGATAAGTCAATTGGGTTATTTGACGCATTATGACAATGTGGGACTCAAATGAAAGGTTTTTGAGAGTAGACAACGAATTTAATATCCAATTTTGGAGCCAAGTGTTTTGGGGTACGCCCTAAAGCACCCCCTTAGCTGAGCTTCATTTCTGTTGGGAATAAAGAATGATTTTGACATCTCCACTGTTTTGGGGAAAATTTTTTAAATGACCATGTATGGCATTGTACCTCGCAAATGTCGCCAACATTAAGAGGGGATAAAAACCGCTTTGTCCGATGAATCTTCTCGTCAGGATTCGAACGCCTTCAGCGTCATAGGCTACAATGGCACGAATTCGATATCCGCTTCAGGGCGAAGTGTACCCACCCTAAAAAGATAGCAAAGAGTTACAGAAGGTGCAGCGGAGCGGGTCCAGTTCGGCTAGTAAAGTATATATATTCTTGATCGTCATGACATTTTACGTCGATCTAGCTATGTCTGCCCGTCCGTGTATCTGTCGAAAGCACGCTAACTTTTGCTTGAAATTTTGCGGGTATACTTGTTATTAGTGTAGGTCAATTGGGATTGTAAATGGGCCATATCGAACCATGTTTTGATATATACTTGCCATATAAACCGATCTTGGATCTTGACTTCTTGAGCCACTAGAGGGCGCAATTTTTACCCGATTAGGCTATTTCCCACAACTGTGCTAATTATGGTTTAAATCAGTCCATAACCAGATATAGCTGTCGTATATACCGATGTGGGGTCTTGACTTTTTGAGCCTCTAGAGGGCGCTATTCCTATCCGATTTGGCTGAAATTTTGCATGACGTGTTTCGTTATGACTTCCAACAATTGTGCTAAGTATGGTCCAAATCGGTTGAAGGCCTGATATAGCTGTCATATAAACCGATCTTGAATCTTGACTTGTTGAGCCACTAGAGGGCGCTATTCTTATCCGATTTACCTGAAATGTTGCCTTTAACATACGTGTCAAATATGGTCTTAATCGGTCTATAGCCTGATACAGCCCCCATATAAACCGATCTCCCAACTTTTCTTCTTGAGCCCCTAAAGGGAGCAATTCTTATTCGAATTGGCTGAAATTTAATTATGGTCTAAATCGGACCATAACCAATAGCATAGCAATTATTTCCTTTTATCCTTTGTTTGCCTAAAAAGAGATATCGGGAAAAAAAACTTGACAAATGCGATCCTTGGTGGTGGGTATATAAGATTCGGCCAGGCCGAACTTTCCAAACTTTTAGATGTTTTTTTAATTAAAATTTGTATTACATATATAAGGCTTTTAAAAAGAGTTTTTAAAATTGTCTTTTCTCTTTGTGTTTTCAAAGTTTAAGGTTTTTGGGAAAAAAAATTTTATAAAAAAAATGTAGAAAAAAAAATTTCATTAAAATTTTTCCAAACATTTTTTTTTAATATTTTACTTATACCAAAATTTTGCTTAAATGAAATTCAACATTTTTTAAAAAAATTATTTATATAGTATTAATGTTTTTTTATTAAAATTGTTTTTTTTATAATAATTTCCCAAATTTTATTTCTATAGAAAAATTTTTCAAAATTTTATCTCTATCAAAATTGTTGCCAACATAAATATTTTACTTTTGTAGAAAACTTCAGTAGCACATTTTCCATAGAAATAAAGTTTCTTAAATTCATGTTTCATGGTCCCTTTTGCCTAAGACATGTTAATTTACGAAATTTAAATTTCGTTTTTGAGAAATTGTCATTTTATCTGTCATTGTTGATTATCAAAACAACACAACATGACTTTGCATCGCCTTCTAACCTAAAGTCACTTCTTATTAAGCAATCTCATGCGGTTTTAATAGATTTCAGGCATAAACACCTCAAAGGCAGTGGATAAAAACAAATGAATAGTAGCACATCTGTCACTATGTCCGTCCATTCGGTGAGCCAACTTCCTCCCTCTGTGTAGATGGATGGCACATGGCTAAGAATGAGCTACGACAACATGATCGACTACTGTACGACATGACAACATGTACGACACCAACGTTCGTATGCTGTTATCTTACAGATCCATCTTGGGAGATGGATGGATGAATGGATGTATGGATACTCGGCCAGCTACAATAGTTTGGGCTATGTTTGGGTAATTTTGAAGGCGTATAACTTGTTTATTTGCATGCCAATGTGTAAATATTGTTGACACCAAACGCCTGCCTGGTTGGTAGTAGAGCTGCATGGCTACCTATGATCATGATGATGTTGTTGATGACTGACTTGCAACTAACAAAGCCTTTATTTTAGCTAACTGTTTCGCTATTCTTATTTTCAGTTTACGACACTTTTTGCCCCCTTTTTTTGTTATTTTACAAAACGTTACTCTAGCTTTGAGTATTCTCTTGGTAATGCGTGGTAATGTCACCACCATGGTTTGACTAGCTTCAGAGATGGAATGTTTGGATTTTCCAAAACCTTGAGGTTAAGAGTATGTTTTTTTTTTTCTTCTTATGTGCCTGTGCACTTAAATCCTTACTCAAGTTTATTGGATCAACAATGCTTGCCAGCAACAACAACATCCATATCAATTATTTCGAATATCGCATTTATGTGAAAATACTCAAAAATCCCTTTTGCCATGGTAATGGACGCAAAAGAATTCATTAAATTTTATAACCATCCAAGTGATTCAGGTGCTGCGCTGAATGACAATTAAACGCACGTCGTAAAATGTTGTTGTAGGTTTTTGCACGAATATGTGCTGAAAATGTTGGAACCGCAAAACCATACAAAAATGCATTTTTAATGTTTTGCATTCTCAAAAAACAGCAAAAAAACAAAAATATAAAGCAGTAAATCCTACCTGAAAAAAAAATATATTTTTTTTTAATTTTTAAGCTTTTATGCCTTTTATCCATCATGGCAATTTTTGTCTTTTTGGAATTGCAGTCAATTGCTCCAAATTTTGCCTTGTTAACATTGGTACTATGTCTTGTTTATGGTTAACACAACCAGTTAACCAATCAACAATCCATGGCAACTCCAACATCTTCATGACTCAGTCTGTGGCTGTTTAAAGTCCCTTTACCGTATATAGCCTTTGGCTTTGTGTACATGGCTATCCGTATTACAACCAACTTTCTCTTTTTTTGCGACTAACTTATGGCAGACCAGCCCTTTTGGCATAGCCAAACTTGTCCTGAATATAAAGAAAATTACTTGTAATGTGGGGCACAAAACGAAGCCACAGACAACAGGCATGCAGTTTGTTTTGGCCCAAAAAGGATGTCATGCTGCGAAACATTATTGCAAACCAGTTCAATTAAGTTTTGAGTATTATTTAATAATTTCTAAAAACAAGAAATGCGAAGATAAATATAAGGAGATGGTTAAAACGAAAGCCAAAATAAAAGTGAAACAAAACAAGTAAACAGGCGTTAAGTTCGGCCTGGCTGAACTTTGGATACCCACCACCTCGGGTGTATATGTAACCACCTTTCGTCATAATCTGGTGAAAAATGCATACCGTATGACCCATAGCAGCTGTATCGAAATATGTTCCGATTTGGACCAAGTACATATAAGTACAAGTCATTGTTCAGTTGTGTATAACAAAATATTGGTCTTTTAAGTAGCTATATCTAAAAATAAATCGATCTGATCTATATACGACACGGATGTCGAAAAGCCTAACATAAGTCACTGTGTCAAATTTCAGTGAAATCGGATTATAAATGCGCCTTTTATGTGGCCAAGACTTTACATGGAGGTATCGGTCTATATGGCAGCTATATCCAAATCTGGATCGATTTGGGCCAAAATATTGAAGAGCCTAACGCAAAGCACTGTCCCAAATTTCGGCGAAATCAGACAATAAATGCGCCTTTTATGGGCCCAAAACCTTCAATCGAGGGATTGGTCTGTATGGCAGCTATATCGAAATCTAGACCAATCTGGGCCATACTGCAGATGTATGTTAAGGGGCTTAACTTTACTCATTGTCCCAAATTTTGGCGACACCGGTCAATAAATGCGCCTTTTACGGGCCCAATACTTTAAATCGAGAGATCGGTCTATATTGCAGCTATATCCAAATCTGAACCGGTCTGTGCCAAATTGACGAAGGATGTCGAAGGGACAAATAAAACTCACTGTCCCAAATTTCATCAAAATCGGATAATAAATGTGGCTTTTATGGACCTAAGACCCTAAATCGGAGGATCGGTCTATATGGCAGCTATATCCAAATTTGAACCGATCTATGCCAAATTGACGAAAGATGTCGAAGGGCCTAATAAAACTCACTATCCCAAATTTCATCAAAATCGGATAATAAATGTGGCTTTTATGGGCCTAAGACCCTAAATCGGAGGATCGGTCTGTATGGCGGCTATATCCAAATCTGAACCGATCTGGGTCAAATTGACGAAGTATGTCGAAGGGCCTTACACAATTCACTATCCCAAATTTCAGCAAAATCGGATAAAAATGTGGCTTTTATGGGTCTAAGATCCTAAATCGGCGGATCGGTCGATATGGGGGCTATATCAAGATATAGTCCGATATAGCCCATCTTCGAACTTAACCTGCTTATGGACAAAAAAAGAATCTGTGCAAAGTTTCAGCTCAATATCTTTATTTGTACAGACTGTAGCATGATTTCAACAGACAGACGGACGGACATGTCTAGATCATCTTAGATTTTTACGTTGATCAAGAATATATATACTTTATAGGGTCGGAAAAGGATATTTCGATGTGTTGCAAACGAATTGACAAATTGAATACATCCCCATTCTTGGGTGGTGGGTACAAAAACGAATACCGATCATGCCAATATGTGGCTCAAATGAGAGTTAGTTGTGAGAATGGTACGAGTATGGAGGCCAATGTAGTGCAGAGTTTAACATGTGCGCCTACAACGCTGAACGCCTGGGTTCGAATCGTGGCGAGAACAAAAATTCAGTGGTTGTTATCCCGTTCGGACTCGGCTACATAAAGGAGGCTTCTTATCATTGAGCTTTAACTTGAATCGGACAGCACTCATTGGTATGTAAGAAGTTTGCCTCTGTACCTTCATGGAATGTTCATGGGCAAATTTGCATTAGCAGTACAAATCTGATATCTACTTTCGGGGCAAAGGCTCTGGCTTCCCCAATCCATGATCAAAATCAAATGAAAGCTATCTGGGAGTAGCGAACGAATTCTACATCCACATAAGAAATTAAGTTTTAACAAAATTTTTAATTCAAATAAAATTTCATCTAAATTTTCAATAGATCATTTTTTAAAGGTTCCTCCTAAAACAAATGCTGTTAAAATCCATTTAGGAAAAAATATACGTAATTCATGTTTTCTAGAATTTTCTGAAATTGAAGGTTGCAATTTGTATAAATTTTTGCAAGCTTTATAAATTCTGTTGCCTATTGAAAATTTTTTGTGAGTAATTTATTGTAACAGTAATATTGGCTATAAATGGCTCCAAGCGATGCTAAGCCAACCACGTGCTGTCCCACATACTCGCTGCAGTAATACGAGTATTAAATAATAGCAAGTGATACCTATAATTATTGTGTTTTAGTCAGTCATATAAGAAATTTATTATTGACTATATAAGTGCTAGTCGCATAAAAAAGAAAACGTGCAATAATTTTAATACCAACATATTTCAGAAAAATGTGGTATAAACTAAACGAATTTATTACAGGCAAAAAAACCAATAACAATTACTTTGTTAATGTAGCAAATCAAAAGCTATAGCCAAGTAGGCTACATGTGATGCCAAGGATTTATTGTTAGGCGGACTACTAATGCAGTGTTACGACAGCGACATCGTCATCGGCATATATTGTCAGAAGATCTAAGCCAAAGCATCATAGGTACGTGATTTCGTAACATTTTTGTTAATTATTTCTATTTATTCGTCTGCTTTTGTGTATTTCATTTGGGGTTTTAACTGTTGTAAAACGTCTCAAGACATCTATGTCTTGTGTGCTTGTAGAATATTTGCAGATATGAATTCAAGGTAATCGAGACCTTTCATTTTGTGATTTGATAAATTTGAATTTAATATACACACATGTTCCTGCAATCTGGCAGGCATATAAGCTGAATAGGGTTTTTTGGTGTTTACAGTTAAATGGGGTGTTGGTAACATTAGGTTGCCATGGTAAATCTTAAGTTTTGCAGGGGGCTTAATATGTATGGTAACTTTGGGATTGAGGCGACTGCTCGAGACTTAACCACATTTTGCTATCGAATTTGTATTCAACTTCCCAATAAAATTCATCCAATTCATATACTGTCTTGTTCGCACTACATATCCGATCAAGGGTATGGAGATTATTGTTCTAACTTGAAAAAGGTTTTATTTCAGTTCACATTGTTCTTGTCTATCAATATAAGAGCTCCATAGGTCCAAGACTTGTCGACACAATTTGATAAGAGTTGGCATATTCTGTTTGATTGCATCGCCCAATTTGTCCAGTTTATTATACCCTCCACCCTAGGATGGGGGGTACACTAATTTCGTCATTCTGTTTGTAACTACTCGAAATATTCGTCTGAGACCCCATAAAGTATATATATTCTTGATCGTCGCGACATTTTATGTCGATCTAGCTATGTCCGTCCGTCCGTCCGTCTGTCTGTCGAAAGCACGCTAACTTCCGAAGGAGTAAAGCTAGCCGCTTGAAATTTTGCACAAATACTTGTTATTAATGTAGGTCGGTTGGTATTGTAAATGGACCATATCGGTCCATGTTTTGATATAGCCGATCTTGGGTCTTGACTTCTTGAGCCTCTAGAGGGCGCAGTTCTTATTCGATTTAAATGAAATTTTGCACGAGGTATTTTGTTATGATATCCAACAACTGTGCTAAGTATGGTTCAAATCGGTCCATAACCTGGTATAGCTGCCATATAAACCGATCTTGGGTCTTGACTTCTTGAGCCTCTAGAGTGCGCAATTCATATCCGATTGGAATGAAATTTTGCACGTGGTATTTTGTTATGACATCCAACAACTGTGCCAAGTATGGTTCACATCGGTTCATAACCTGATATAGCTGTCATATAAACAGATCTGGGGACTTGACTTCTTGAGCTTCTAGAGCGCGAAATTCCTGTCCGATTTGGCTGAAATTTTGCAAAAAGTATTTTATTCTTACCTTCAACAACGGTGTCAAATAGGGTTCAAATCGGTTCATAACCTGATATAGCTGCCATATAAACCGATCTGGGGTCTTGACTTTTTGAGCCTCTAGAGGTCGCAATTATTATCCGATTTGCCTGAAATTTTGTACGACGGATTCTCTCATGACCATCAACATACGTGTTTATTATGGTCTGAATCGGTGTATAGCCCCATACAGCTCCCATATAAATCGACCTCTCTATTTTACTTCTTGAGCCCCCAAAGGGAGGAATTAGTATTCGAATTGGCTGACATTTTACACAGGTCTCTAACATATAATTTAATTGTGGTCCAAACCGGACCATATCTTAATATCGCTCTAATAGCAGAACAAATCTTTTCTTATATCCTTTCTTTTGCCTAAGAAGAGATGCCGGGAAAATAACTCGACAAATGCGATCCATGGTGGAGGGTATATAAGATTCGGCTCGGCCAACCTTAGCACGCTTTTACATGTTATAATTCACATCAGTATCAATTGGGGTATTTTCCGGCAACATTTTTAAAAATCCGCAGTTCATCTCCATGCGGTGTCCCTACCAGAATATTACCACTTAAACAATTCAAATGAGTCCCTTTTATCTCTTGACGCCCAATTCTCATTAAAGATTCATGCGCTCCTCACAATAACCTTTTATTTGAGCCCCATATTGCCCGTTCGGTTCAAGAGCACTCTCCTTGGGCATTTGGGGGTGAGACGACATACTATGTCTATGTCTGTCATTACACAAAAATACATGCATTGGGAAAAGTACAGCTAATGGACAGGGTTGTCGAGCGTGGTTAATGTGATAATTGTATTATAGATGCGTTTTCGCTATTAATATGCTTCAAATACAACATACCAAAGCACAGCCCTTGAAGCCATCACACCCAATATGATTGAAAGGTCTTCTAACCAAAGGCAAAATGCGTCCCATTGTGGTTGGTGTGTGTTTCTATCTTTGGCTTTTCTTTTCCATTTGCATCTCCGATCATTGAGCTCGTCTTGAAAGAGAAACAAACAAAAATTTTAAATTTCTTTGAATTTTTTATGCCCACCACCGAAGGATGGGCTATATTCATTTTGTCATTCCGTTTGCATTACATGGTAGTATCCACTTTGATCGTTGTGTTCTATCTTTCGTCTGCTTGATTTTGTTGACTGTCCAGATCCAGGAATTCTGCGACTAAGATGGGGTGCGTCCTGGGTCTGGTCACAATTGGGACATGCATCTTGCACGTCTGCATCAATCCTAGCTCTGTAGGAATTGAGGCGGCTGCAACTGCCGGAACATAATTGAGCCAGAATTACTCTGGTTTGCCGGGGGAGGTCAATTTCTTCAGGTGCAACTGGAGGCGTTCGTTCTCCAAGGACGAAATTCACTCCATAGCTATTTACCGCATCTGCTACCGTGTCTGCATGAATGTTGTCTAGACCCACATGATATGCAGCTTGATCTAAAGGTTCTCTCTTGTAGCGCTGAACCTCACGCTCTAGATCATGTAGATCTACCTTAAGGCTTCTGGGCAGTGGATACCTATTCACAACATGTATTTATGTCTAAGACGATTATGTCCACGTCCTTCCGTCTGTCTGTTGAAATCACGCTACAGTCTTTAAAAACACAGAAATTGAGCTGAAACTTTGCACAGCTTCTTTTATTTTGTACATAGGCAGGCTAAGTTCAAAGATGGGCTATACCAGACTACATCTTAATATAGCCCCCGATTTAGGGTCTGAGGCTCATAAAAGCCAAATGTATTATCCAATTTTAATGAAATTTGGGACAGTGAGTTGTGTTTGGGCCATTTAACTTCCTCCTTCAATTTGGCCCAGATCGGTCTAGATTTGGATATAGCTGCCGTATAGACCGATCTCTGGATTTAAGGTCTTGCGCCTATAAAAGGCGCATTTATTGTCCGATTTCGCCGAAATTTTGGACAGTGAGTTGTGTTGGGCCATTCGACATCGTTCTTCAATTTGGCCCAGATCGGTCTAGTTTCGAATATAGCTGCCATATAGACCGATCTCTCGATTTAAGATTTTGGGCCCATAAAAGGCGCATATATTGTCCGATTTCGCCGAAATTTGGGACAGTGAGTTTCTTTAGGCTCGTCGACATTTTCCTGCAACTTGGCTCAAATCGATCCAGATTTTGATACAGCTACCATATAGTCCGATATCTCGATTTAAAGTCTTGGCCCCATAAAAGGCGCATTTAAAATTCGATTTCAATGAAATTTGACACAGTGACTTATGTTAGGCTTTACGACATCCGTGTCATATATGGTTCAGATCGGCTTATTTTTAAATATAGCTACTTAAAAGATCAATATTTTGTTATACACAATTGAACACATTTCGATATAGCTGCTATGGGGCATAAGGTATGCATTTTCACCGAATTTTAACGAAAGGTGGTTTACATATATACCCGAAGTGGTGGGTATTCAAAGTTCGGCCCGGCCAAAGTTAACTCCTTTTACTTGTTATAGAAACTTTTGTCACAATTTTGTTGTATTGTTGGATTACCATTTGAAGCCATCAATACAACTTCCAACAGATGAACAAAATCATGTGTGGTACGGAAAAAGTGTAATTTACCACAGACACAATGTCTGCTATTACACAAAAATAAATGCATTGGAAAAAGTACAGCTAATAAGCAAGGTTGGCGAGCTTGGTTAATTTGGTAATTGTATCATAGATGCGTTTTCGCAATTAATTCGATTCAAATACAATATACCAACGCAGGCCCTTGAAGCCATCATACCTAACATGGTTGAAAAGTCTTCTAACCAAAGACGAAACGCGTCCCATAGTGGTCGGTGTATGTTGCTATCTTTGGCTTTCTTTTTCCATTTGCATCTCCGATCATTGAGCTCGTCTCGAAAGAGAAACAAAAAAAAGTTTAACATTTTATTCTAATTTTGTTTTAAAACTCAATTTTTATATATTAATATTTGTAAAACCTTTATTTTTAAAGAAAATTTTGCTAAAAAATTATTTTTTAAGAAATTTTGTGTCAAAATTTTTTTTATTGCAAAAAATTTTTTGTATATTTTGTTTTTAAATTGTTGTCAAAATTTATTTAATAGAAAATTTTGCAAAAAAATTTATGTCTTTTCAAATTTTATTTTTATTGAAAATTTTTCAATATTTGGTCTTTGAAGCGAAATATGTCCAATGTCATTTTAAAAGCTATTTTTTTATTTTTATCGAAATTTTTGTGACCATTTCTTCAAAATTTTTCGAAAGAAAAGCCGCACGGCAGCTAAGATGGCAGCAAGTTTGGTTAAGAAGTTCTGGAGTTGTTTCCTTCCAAATGTTGTGATGGACTATTATCCAATCTGAACTATGGAACAAAAGAAATTTCCTTTATTTGCCTTTTTTCAGGTTGGGTCGTATAAAGTATGAATGCCCCTCTAAAAGGAAATTAAATATTTTTATTAAAACGTAGGTGTTTTGTTTCTAGAAAAGGTTAAATATTTCTCTTGTTATTAAAAAATGCAGAGTATCATTTTTAAAATTCTCAAACACCGAAATCTCCCACCATAGTCAATATTTAAAATCCATTGAATTTATTTTATTATAAAATATTATCTTCATTTGTTCTCTGTTCTCAAACTCACTTTCCCACATGGCTGGTTGATTTCAACTCGAAACTTTGTATTTATAATGGCCATAATCTTGCCAGCATTTCTTCGTAGGCATTAATTTATTATCTAAAATTTCATAGACATTGTATGCTGTCACTCGTTGTTAGCCAATAATGTAGGGTACTTTATGGACCACTAGCGTTTTGAAGCGATGCCATTCCAAAAGCATGATTTGTTCTCATGCTAACTCAGTCAAGCAATGTATATAGTCATAGTAAATCTAGTTTAATGCACGAGGTACAACAATTATTTACATGTTCTCTTTTTTTTTGCAGAAACCAATGATGTGATGTGGTATAGCATGAACTGCTGTTCTTTGGAATTAAAATGAAATATTCTATTTTTTTTTTTTCATTAAAAAAATAACGTTAAACATAAAGAGTCAGGTAATCTTTGAAAATTGTGACGTGCTTTAAAATTTAATTGCCTTAAACTAACAGTCTCCCTGACTGTCTGTCCGTCTGGCAGTTGCTCCAACCGCCTAGTCTATATGTCTCGCTATGAACTTTTATTTATCCGTTTTTAATTACAACTAAGTTTCTATGGTAAAAGAACGTTCAATATTTTCCCGCTAAATTAACAAGCATATGCTAATACTTAGTAGTACCGCAACATACTCCCTCTGTACACCCCCTTCTTTCTAAATCGCTGCCTTAGACATTTGTCTAAGGAAAAATATTTTCTATAAATTAAATCGATGGCAGGGCAGCATGATCATGGCGATAAATACTGCTCTACAGCTCTGCACTCATTTGCATTTATAGCTGTGTTTATAAATTGCCAAGCAATTCATTTTTTAACGTTTATTACATTTGTTTATATATTTTTTTTTTTTTTTGCTTTAGGTTTTCTATCTCAAAATGTTAAATATTTGTTTATTCAAAATGGTTTTAATGGTAAATATATGATCGGTGATCACAAATACAACAAAGGAAGATAGATAGTAGCATAAACGTGTTTTATTTTTGTATATACTTCAGATATTGTTGTTGGCATTTTGTGACGACATTATGACGCCGTCGCCATTGCTGTCGCCGCCGCATTGTTTAGTTTAGAGCAAAACAAAAGACTTAAGACACAAACGCATGTTTCTGGACTAGACCCCTAGAGAAATATTTCAATGGCAGCGAATAGTTAAGAAATATTTTTCTCAGATTCTTAATTACAAGCTGTAATTCTTTTTGTCATAATATCTCTGTTTATGCTTATTTTCTGGTCTTGTATTAACGGTATATGCAATTAACAATTCTTTACTTTTAATGTCTACACTCGCTTTCGATTGATTGTTGTTGGCTGGCTGTAGTTATAGCTGATGACTGACAGCGTATGGAATGAATGGAACTACTCATCAATCTATTTATAGAAGTTGAGGCATCAATTAAGTAGTTCGATTGATTGCTGTTAAGTTATTATGGATGCACACGATTAGCAGATGAAATATTCTCTGTTTATTTTAAATGAGCTAATTTTGTATCTTGGAAAAATGTTACTTAATGTACCCAAGAGCAGTGGCAAGAAGCAGTTATAACAATCATTAAATTTGAATTCAGAAATAAAAAAAAAAATATTTTTTTAACATACAATTTGTTATAAAATAAGTTCTTCATTTCGTTTGCAATAGCCCAAAGAATTCAACTAGCCCCTATAAAATATACATAGACTTCTTATTATGTAGGTCTTTGGAGATTGCAAATGGGCCATATGGGTTCAGATTTGGATACAGCTTCCATATAAACCGATCTCCTGATTTGATATCTTGATCCCCTGGAAGCTGCAAATTCACAAATTGTAGAGTTTAGCTCACCCGGTAAAAAAGGGGGAGGGGGATGGGCGGATCCAATTTCCAAAAAACCAAAAATTTCAGAGATGTATGTACCTCAAATGAAAGTTATTTAAGAGTAGAGTACGTATCTGGTAAACAAGATTAACCCAAGTATCTGGTGGACCGTCCCCTTTAAAAAAAACCAACAGGATGTGCTTTCCGATTGGGGTAATATGGATACCAAATGAAAGGTATTTTTGAAAAGCTTACAAATCTGATTCAAAAAAATATGGTCCAAGTAGTCTGAGAAGCATCCCAACCCCCAAAACGGACATACATATGTATATGTCCAATGATTCAAAATTGGTATCAAAGGAAGGGTCTTAAAGAGTAAACAACGAAACTGGTATAAATATTTGGGACAAAGCATCTAGTGGACCGCCCCACCCTCAAAGCCTCCCAACAGAACGATCAAGACAAAATGGGACTCAAATGAAAATGAAAGGTTTATGACAGCAAAGTATGAGTCTGATATTAAAACAAGGGACCAAGTATATGTGGGACCGCCCCACACCAAGACACATGATCTCTTCCCCAAAAAAAAAAAAAAAAAAATACCACCAGGAGTAGGTGTGGGAGTAGAGTAGAAAAGGAGAAGAGCGGGTGTAGATCAGGAGTAGAGTTGGAGTAGGATAGGAGCAGATTTGGAGTAGAGCAGGAGTTGAGTAGAAGTAGAGTAGGAGTAAAGTCGGAGTAGAGTAAAAGTAGAGTAGGGGAAGAGTAGGAATAGAGCAGGAGTAGGAGTAGGAGTAGAGTATGAGTAGAATAAGAGTAGAGTGGGAATAGAGTTGGAGCAAAGTAAGAGTAGAGTAGGAGAAGGGTTGGAGTAGAGTATGAGTAGAGTTGGAGTAGAGTTGGAGTAGAGTTGGAGTAGAGTTGGAGTAGAGTGGGAGTAGAGTGGGAGTAGAGTAGGAGAAGAGTGGGAGTAGAGTAGGAGTAGAGTTGGATTAGAATAAGAGTAGAATAGAAGTAGAGTAGGAGAAGAGTAGGAGTAGAGCAAAAGTCGAGTAGAGAATGAGTAGGGTAAGAGTAGAGAAGGAATAGGAGTGGAGGGTAGGAGTAGAGAAGGAATACGAATATAGTAGAGTACAAGTAGAGTAGGAGCAGAGAATGGGTAGGGTAGGAGTAGAAAAGGAGTGTGAGTAGAGTAGGAGAAGACTAGGAGTAGACGATAGCATAGTTACACGCATCAAAATACAACGCCTGCGTTGGCTAGGTCATGTTATCAGAATGGATGAAGAAGCTTCAGCAAAGAAGTCTTTTGAAGGCAAACACGGAAAGATCAAATGGTGGGAGGCCCCCACGAAACTTGGTGTCAGTGATTTTATTTAGAATGAGTGCAGAAGATTGAGGAACAAATATTCTGTCATAGCCAATTAAAGTAAAGTATGTAAGAGTGCGAGTAGAGTAGGAGTAGGGTAGGAGTAGATAAGGAGTAGATTAGGAGTAGAGTAGGAGTAGAAAGGGAGTAGAGAGGGAGTAGAGTAAGAGTAGAGCGGGAGTGGAGTAGAGTAGAAGTAGGGTTGAAGTAGAGTAGGAGTTGAGTGGGAGTAGAGTAGGAGTCGAGTTGGAATAGAGTAGAGGTAGAGTGGGAGAAGCGAAGGAGTAGAGCAGGAGTATAGTACATAAGGAGTAGGGTTGGAGCAGAGTAGGAGTAGAGTAAGTTTGGAGTAGAAGTAGAGTTGGAGTAGAGTAGTAGTAGAGTAGGAGTCAGGTTTGGAGTACAGTAGGAGTAGAGTAAGAGTCGAGTTGGAATAGAGTAGAAGTAGAGTGGGAGAAGCGAAAGAGTAGAGCAGGCGTAGAGAAGATTAGGAGTAGGGTTGGAGTAGAGAAGGAGTAGAGTAAGATTAGAGTAGAAGTAGAGTTGGAATAGAGTAGAAGTAGAGTGGGAGAAGCGAAGGAGTAGAGCAGGAGTAAGCAGGAGTAGAGTAGATAAGGAGTAGGGTTGGAGCAGAGTAGGAGTAGAGTAAGATTAGAGTAGAAGTAGAGTTGGTGTAGAGTAGTAGTAGAGTAAGAGTAAGGTTGGAGTAGAGTAGAGTGGAAGTAGAGTATTAGTCGAGTTGGAATAGAGTAGAAGTAGAGTGGGAGAAGCGAAAGAGTAGAGCAGGAGTAAAGTAGATTAGGAGTAGGGTTTGAGTAGAGTAGGATTGGGAGAATCGAAGGAGAAGAGTAGATTGGGAGTGGAGTAGGAGTAGAGATGGTGTAGATCAGGAGTAGAGTAGAATTTAAATTTGAGTCGAGTTGGAATAGAGTGGGAGTAGAGTAGGAGTAAAGTAGGAATAAAGTAGGAGTAGAGTAGGAGTTGAGTAGAATTAGAGTAGAAGTAGAGAAGGAGTAGAGTAGTAGTAGAGTAGAAGTTGAGTCAGAGAAGAGTAGGAGAAAAGCAGAAGTAGAGTGGGTCTAGATCAGGAGTAGAGCAGAAGTAGAATGGGAGCAGATCAGCTGTAGAGTGGGAGTAGATCAGGAGTAGAGTTGGAGTAGAGTAGGAGAAGAGTAGAAGTATAGTGGGAGTATAGTAGGAGTAGAGTAGGACTAGATCAAGAGTAGGGCGGGAGTAGAATGGGAGTAGAGTAAGAGTAGAGTAGGAGTGGAGTAGGAGTAGAGTAGAGTAGGAGTAGAGTGGGATTAAAGAAAGAGTGGGGAAGGAGGAGAGTAGGTGTAGAGTGGGAGTAGAGTAGGATTAGAGCAGGAGTACATTAGTAGTAGAGTGGGAATAGAGTAGAGTAGGGATAGAGTAGGAGAGAGATATTAGTAGAGTAGAAGTAGAGTAGGAGTAGAGTAGGAGTAGACTAGGAGCAGAGTAGAAGTAGAGTAGGAGTAGATCGGCAGTAGAGTAGGAGTAGATCACCAGTAGAGTAGGAACAGACTAGGAGTAGAGTAGGAGTAAAGTAGGAGTAGAGTAGGAGAAGGAGACTAGTGGGAGTAGTGTTTGAGTAGAGTGGGAGTAGAGCAGGTGTAAATTAGGAGCAGAGTAAGCGTAGAGTAGAAGTAGAGTAAAAATAGAGAAGGAGAAGAGTAGGAGTAGAGTGAGATCACTGTAGAATTCGAGTAAAGGTATAGATGGAGTAGAGTAGAAGTAGAGTAGAAGTAGAGAAGGAGTAGAGTATGAATAGAGAAGGAGTAGGACCAGGGTAGGGGTAAAGTAGGAGTAGAGTAAGAATAGAGTGGGGGTAGATCATGTATAGAGTAGGAAAAAGGTAGGAGAAAAGTGTGAGTAGAGTAGATTAGGAATAGAGTAGGTAGGTAGAGTAGAGAAGGTGTATATCAGGAGTAGAGTTGGAGTAAAATAGGAGAAGAGTTGGAGTATAGTAAAGGGTAAATTTTGAGATATTATCTTTATGGCAACACTGAATTAAACAGCTCACTCACGTTTCTTGTTTTGTTTCACTGTCAAACATTTTCAGTTTGGTCTATAATTAAACAATGATTCGTCGTAAAAATAAACAACAATTGAAAATAATTGAATTTGATTACCAAAATGCTTTCTCTCTTAAGAAAGTTCATCGCGCACTTCTTCCATTACATCGACGAAGCTCATTTTTGTCGCAATGGGTACCTTAATAAGCAGAATTGTCGATTTCGTAGTGAAGATCAGCCAGAAGCATTGCAAAAGCTACCAATGCGTCCAGAAAAAGTCACAGTTTTGTGCGGAAGAGTAGAGTAGATTAGGGTGTAGTGGAGTCTTTGCACTCTATTTTGGACTGAAGTCGACAAGGAAAGCACCTGTACAAAGCATTTTAAATTTATCTACGCCGAGTCTTATTTACCCTCCACCATGCATCAGTTAGCCTCTGCTGCTTATAGGTGCTCAAAAAATTAAATTGAAATATCGTTTATATGTGAGCTATATTAGGTTTTTTAATGATTCGGATTTGAGCTTTATCGATTAAAATTTATCCCTCTAGAGACTCGAGAAGTATAATCGGGGTATTGGATTATGGGAGGCCACCGTGGCTCAGAGGTTGGCATTTACATCTATGGCGCTGAAGCTGTGATTTTCCCCTTAATAAAAAGTCTCAACACTCAACTCAACATTTTTGAGGTCCAGCAGTGTGAAAACTTCTCTATTAAGCTTTTGCCTCTACGTCGTGATAAAGCCAACATGGGTCTTTCTAATCTTTGGTTTGATCCGCAAATATGGCTAGAACATCTGTCGCCAATGCTTCAGAGAATACGTCAACGATATTGGCTTTAAGAAGTTGGATTAAACTCTCTTTATTGATACTACAAAAATTACTATCAAGGATCGAACATTATTAATTCATATGAGAGAATAATATTTTTGTTTTTCAAAAGAAGGTTCACCGTTCACTGTTATTGTGACACCTCTACCTTCTTATGACGCGGTAATGCCGTGTGTTTCTAGTACATATACCAGAGCGTATACTGCCTTTTCTGCTTAAAAAGTTCCTTAGTTTAGTCTAACTTACTGTCTATGATTTTTATATTCCTTCAAGATATCACATCTCCCCCATTATATCCACATTTATTTGTATTTCTTTGCCTTTTACAAAATTCTTAAAAATGTGTTAGCTTTCAATTGACCCAAAAATTGTGTTCAAATGTCAACTCTAACTTACCAATGATTGCAGACAGCTAATTATCAGACAAACATGAACATTTGTCAATGGTTTCGATTACCAAATGTTGCAAATGACACACTGAAGATGAGAAAATTGATATACCACAAAGCAAAGGTCATAATTCACTGGCCAATGGCTATTGCATGAGTTAGGTTTAAACCATAAACTATATGCAGTTTTTAGTTTTATTTAACACTTTATGAAGTCACACCTTAGAAGATGCCAAAAACAAAATAAGATCGAATTGAGATTAAAATAAACTTTTGAGTGGGGTTAGTCATAAAAAGAATAACATTTTAATTAATTTTTTTTTTAACATTTTTATTCACTTTAAATTACTAAACTAAGTTTTTGTTTTATTTGCTGGGGTTTTAAAAACCCTTCCTTTTTAATTAATATCCAATATTGATCATAAAATTTTTATATTAAATGTATTAATTTTTTAAATATATTTTTTAATCTTTTATGTTTAAACTTTTTATGTGTGTTTATTAACTAAGTATAATTCGAACTAATGAATGAAAATTGTCTCTGAGACATTGCATGCCCATAATGATCATCGAATGTAGTCAAACCAAGCCCGGCAACACCTTCTCCATTGTGATGACAATGTTAGTCAGCCAGCCAGACATAACATTTTTGTTAAAACATCGATAACCAGTTTCAGAATAAATGTTTAAATTATTTTCCTTAAGTATGCAAAGTTCTGTGAAGATTAAACAACAACAATAGTTTTTTTCCTACATTTGAGAAAATTTAAATACAGACAGATGTGTCTTTTTGTTCTATGAAGCTCACTGCTCATCATCGCTAGGGAGGAGAATGAGTCTTCCATATTGAAAATAAAAGTCGTAGTAATAATTAAATTGAATTTAGAATAGAAATATTTTATGCAACTGCCATAAGCATCCACACTTCCATGTTATTTTAAATGAAATCGAAGTGAAGTCTAGTGCTAAGGCTGGCTGCTAACTTGAATAGTTGGCTGATGACGTTTTTGTGGTTACAGCAACACATTTAGCCAGATGGGTACGCAACGGAAGAATACACCTTCTAATAATATGTGGGCAGTGTGCTCGAACACAGTGGTGTACATTGCACTTTCTGTTATAATATACCATACCGATTGTAGACCGATGATATTAAATTTTTCGATTCTTTTGCGCATACAGTTCTCATGTTCAATCCGATTTGTTTCTCAAGTTCTTACTTTCCTCCATTATCTGCTTTGATAACTAAACTAAATTTCCCATGAACGTTCCGCTAAGTAACAGGGGAAACTTCTCTCATATCAATGAGTGTAGTCTGATTAAAGCTTAAGATCCGAGTCCGAACGGCGACCCCACTAAGTAGAAAAGTTTTAACATGGCAGCATATCTCACAAATGTAGTCAGCATTAGTAAGGGGATAACCACCGCTGAATTTTTTTCCGGAGGTTCACGTCAGGATTTGAACCCAGGTGCAACGCGTCACAGACGGACATGCCAACCTCTGCGCCACGATTGCCTCCATGGTTGGCTATGGTTGTTTAGGTTTGGAAATATTACTGTATGATTTTCATTAACTTTTGGCCAATCAAATCACTGTTCATCATAATGATCTCATTGTATTGATTTTTTTTTGAGCCGATTGCTCGTGTATAAATTATTGACACAGTAATGAGTCTGAACAATATTATTATTTAATAGTATTTTTTAGCGATTGTGACTGTTTGGTCAAGCAATTGGGAGCAGTGAGATATCGGCATATCGACCAAGTCACCACCATTTGTATGTGGGTGGAGGAAACAACAGCGAACGTAGCTTTTATCGCATCTAAACCGCAAGCGCTTTGTTTGGATGCTACAAAAGCATTTGATCGTCACGAGTGTTGATATGAAGCAAGCCAAACATTAGGATTGGACTGCAAACAAAACAATACAAACTGTTACTTTTAATACTTTGCGCCACATAAAAGAGGGTGGTGTTTGAAAGTAGTCGTTTCGTTTGTAACACTTCTTAACATGATCATATGATGGATGGTCTGTTGTTGGTCCAGCTCGAAACAACAATCTCAAATAATGGGTTCAGATATACCGAGGTTATGTTAGGGTACAATGGCAGTCTGAAATCAGATCAATGCCAAATTTCCCCAATGAAAATTCCATTATGGAGCAGCGAAGATATATCTCTCATATCAATGAGTTCTATCTAACACAATAAGGGGCCTCCTTTTTATACCCATCACCGAAGGATGGGGGTGTATTCATTTTGTCATTCCGTTTGCAACACATCGAAATATCCATTTCCGACCCTATAAAGTATATATATTCTTGATCAGCGTGAAAATCTTAGACGATCTACCCATGTCCGTTCGTCTGTTTATTGAAATCACTCTACAGCCTTTAATAAAAATAGAGATAATGAGCTGAAACTTTGTACAGATTCTTTTTTTGCCCAGCAGATTTAGTAAGAAGATGGGCTATATCGGACTATATCATGATATAGCCCCCATATAGACCGATCAGCCGATTTAGGGTCTTAGGCCACATTTATGTAGTGTATCTAGCCATGTCCGTCCGTCTGTCGAAAGCACGCACAAATACTTCCTATCAGTGTAGGTCACTTGGGATTGTAAATGGGTCAAATCGGTCCATGTTTTAATATAGCTGCCATATAAACCGATCTTGGTCTAGACTTCTTGACCTTGTAGAGGGCGCAATTCGTATCCAATTTGGTTGAAATTTTGCACTTGGTGTGTTTGGTAGCACTTCCGACAACTGCGCCAAGTATAGTCTACAGTTCATAACCTGATATAGCCGCCATATAAACTGATCTCTCGATTAGAATTCTTGAGCCTCTAGAGGGCGCAATTCTTATCCGATTTGGCGGAAATTCTGCATGAAGTGTTTTATTTTTACTTCCAACAACTGTGCCAAGTATGGTCTAAATCACCATATAAACCGATCTCCCGATTAGACTTCTGGGGCTTCTAGCGGGCGCAAATCTTATCCAATATGGTTAAAATTTTGCATATGTCGTTCTGGTATGACTTCCAATAACTGTTCTAAGTATGGTCTAAATTGGTATATAACCTGATATAGCCGCCATATAAACCGATATCCCAGTTTGAATTTTGAACTTTGGAAGGGCGCAATTATTAATCGATTTCGGTTCATAACCTGATATAGCTGCAATATAAACCGATCTTGGGTCTTGACTTCTTGGGCTTCTAGAGGGCGCAATTCTTATCCGATTTGGCCGAAATTGCCTGGAATTTTGGAGGTGGTGTTTTTCTATGACTGGTGTTTTTCTGTTTGAAAAAGTCATTCATAGAACTTGACAAATGGGATATGGTGGAGGGTATATAAGATTCGGACCGACCGAACTTAGCACGCTTTTACTTGTTTTTATCATAATTTATTTTTTTGGAAAGAAAAAAAAGTAACCATTTAAACCAATAAAATTAACAAAAATGATGCCGGCAGTGATAGCCATAATGGTTTCAAGGATTGCCACTATAATATTTTTACCATTTTCCTCACCATAATCAAAATACAAAATTTTTGCAGACGTTTGCGAAAAATATTATTAATCGCTTGATGGAAAAATATTTTTTCTACCGTGATTCGCAAGTTTTTCGAGAGTCGTGATTTTTCTCTTGAGTCGCAATTTTTTCGTGCGTGAGTAAAATGTGTGTGCGTGAACGTCAGTCGATATAAAAAAGTCGTGCCTGAGCGTGAGTGAAATGTCACTGACATGCACATCTCTAGTTCAAGATCAGTTTATTTTCGGCTGGCATTTATCACGGGAGAACTTCTAAACCAACTATTGTCTAACTTATTTATTAGTTAATAACCGTGGGTGATTTTAAAATCAAATCAAAAATTTGATCGAAAGCTTAACCGGACTGCAGTTTCTGGTATTTCAACCCTTTATCAACGGTGTTCTTTGGCGAATTGCACAGCCAATCATCAATGTTATGAGCTTAGGCAAAAATAGTCTTTGTTGAAAAAATTTAAGATAATAGCTACGTCAATATAAATTCTCTAAATTATGAATCCATCAATTTTCATAAAAATCGGAATAGAGGGCCAGGTATTAATGGGCTAAACTCAGGCATTTTGTGTGCTAGACAAGCGTGAAAACTAGAGATCAATGTTAGATGAACCTGAACCATGAGCGGCTACGGAATAGAATAGATTTTTGTATTAACCAAGAGAAAATCGATAAAACTTTGTTTACTTTGCATTATTTACATTTTCCTACCTAGCTATACCCATTACTTAAAATTTTTTTTCCTGAATCTCAGCAAAACCTGTTGCTTTCACAATATGTTGAAGGGTATAAACAAGTCGGCTTACATGATTTACATCAAAATTATTTTCTTGTCGATTTTTATCTCATTTCAAACTCACCATCAATCAAAATTTGATGAATACCTTGCTCAAAATCCCAACCAAAAATACAACAACCACAAAAAATGGTTCAAGTGTTAATAACAATTTGTTTAAACCAAATAAATGTTTCCATTTCTTACACCCAGCTTGAAATCATAATTCAACCATAAAGTGATCTTAATTTTGTTTTCTTCTTCTTCTTCTTTTTGTTTTTTGAGATTATCTCTTGGGAATATGCAAGATTTTATTTATGGTTTAATTAGGTTATTTTTTTAACACACAAAATATGGGGGATTAATTTAAATTTTTTGTTAAAAGCATGACGTTAATAACATGTTATGTCTTAAAAGGCTTTTGGGATTACTAAAAAAGGAAACTTTAGAAAATATTGGTAATATTGTAAATATAGCGAAAACCAGAAGTTCTACCAAAAATATATAAATTATTATTTCAAAGACTTGTAGGGATTAGTGAATGTTTCATACTACCACATACGGAATTCATTAATGTTTTCTGCTATAATCTACTAATCTTTTGTCAATAAGCTTATTTTTAGAATCAAATTGTATCGAAAGTGACACAGTGGCGTAGAATTCAATTTGGTTAGGTATTCTGGCCTGAAGGTGCTGTGGAATTCAGTTATTATAACTATGAAGCTGTATCAGGTTGGACAAATTTTAATTTGTCCCTTTAAATTAAGGAAAAACAGAAAAGTATTAAGAATATATCGTACAATGTACAATGTATGTCATTGAATTATATTGTGAATTACTATGAATTGTACACTGTATAAGATATGTTCCTTTTGGCCATCCGTACTAATCTGGTATTGATTGTAAGACCATTGTGAATTGTTAGTGAGAAGCATTTTAGTACGACATGTCACTTGTCTTTTCTGTATAGTATTGGGTTGTCCAAAAAGTAATTGCGTATTTTTCATATAGTCGGCGTTGACAAATTTTTTCACAGCTTGTGACTCTGTAATTGCATTCTTTCTTCTGTCAGTTATCAGCTGTTACTTTTAGCTTGCTTTAGAAAGAAAGTGTAAAAAAGTATATTTGATTAAAGTTCATTCAAAGTTTTATTAAAAATGCATTTACTTTCTTTTAAAAAATCCGCAATTACTTTTTGGGCAACCCAATATAAAATCTCCCTTCTTCTTCAACCACAGCACGGTGAGCAACACCCACATCTAACCCTTCTCTTTTTCCCAATAAAAACCCCAACTCTTGTACATTTCCAAAGCCGACAATAACCGTCTTTCATTTGTACTTCTCGTTTTGCGATACTTCATTTTCTAATTTGACTTATTATTCCCCTGGGTACGAGGAATAATAAGTTAAACCAGCCGCTAAATAACAGTCCACTCAGCATCCACGGGGAATTCCCTTCGTGGCGTTATCGCCTCACACCTCCACAACCACAAGCGATCTCTCAACCCCCACTCCACGTTCAATTAGGAAGCCCTCATTTTTGTGCATAGGTTATTGACTTTTAAACATTTTGAAAGTTCCAATAGAACACCACCAAAATCGGATAATATTTTTGCTCCCTTGGGGCTAAAGAAATCAAATCCGGAGAATTGTTTTTTATGGGAAATTATTTTATAACATTGTCCTAGATTAGCTGCATTTTTAACCTCAACATGTCAAATCGTGTGTGCTAACCAGTAAGGAAAAGTCAAAGTCGGGCGTTGCTGACTGTATAATACCCTATACCTATCCTATAAGTACAAAGTGGGAGCTATATCTAATTCTGAACTAATGTTGATGGACCTCGACAGATGTTTTCAGTTGAGTTATTACAAAATCCGCAAATATATTCAAACTGTAATAACTACGTTTGACAAATGGCAACATTATTACAAAATACCCTAAATCTAACAAACATATATAAGGGAGCTAAATCTTGATCTGAACTGATTTTGGCCAAACTTCTTATATTTTGTGGTAGGTATCGAGGAAGATTAGCTTAGGTTTAATTGGCAGTCTGTCATCAGACTCACCTAGACGTGATACCACAGTAACAAAACAAAGAATTCCTATCGCTGAACCATCCAGATCGCTTAAAAAAGCCCAATAACTTGCAAATGTTCACATTCGCTAAATCAGACAGGTTCTCAAAGAAATGAGAACCTAAAGTGGAACTCCTTATGACTGCTGGTGCGGCACACACACATAGAAGGTGTTCTATAGTATATTCTTCTTCGATGTCCTCACAGCTTCTGAGAAAGTCGTTGCTGGCAACATTCAGTCTGTTCATTCTGTTTGTAACTCCTCGAAATATTCGTCTAAGACCCTATAAAGTATATATATTCTTGATCGCCATTTATCGTTTAAGTCGAACTAACCATGTCCGTCCGTCTGTCTGTCGAAAGCACGCTAACTTTCAAAGTAGTAAACCTAGCCGCTTGAAATTTTACACAAAAACTTCTTATTAGTGTAGGTCGGTTGGGATTGTAAATAGGCTATATCGGTCCATATTTTGATATAGCTGCTATATAAACCAATCTGGGATCTCAACTTCTTGAGCCTCTAGAGGGCACAATTCTTATCCGATATGGCTGAAATTTTGCACAAGGTGTTTTATTATGACTTTCAACAACTGTGCTGAGTATGGTTTAAATCGGTCGATAACGTGATATAGCTGCCATACAAACCGATCTGGGGTCTTGATTTCTTGAGCCTGTAGAGGCCGCAATTATTATCCGATTTGGCTGAAATTTTGCACGAGGTGTTTTATTATGACTTCCAACAACTGTGTTGAGTATGGTTCAAATCGGTCAATAACGTGATATAGCTGCCATACAAACCGATCTGGGGTCTTGACTTCTTGGGCCGCTACAGGGCACAATTCTTATCCAATTTGGCTGAAATTTTACATGAGGTGTTTTGTTATGACTTTCAACAAATGTACTAAGAATAATTTAAATCGGTCCACAAACTCATATAGCTGCCATATAAACCGATCTGGGGTCTTGACTTCTTGAGCCGCGAGAGGGCACAGTTCTTATCCAATTTGGCTGAAATTTTACATGAGGTGTTTTGTTATAACTTTCAACAACTGTGATAATAATAGTTCAATTCGGTCCACAATCTGATATAGCTGCCATATAAACCGATCTGGGGTCTTGACTTCTTGAGCCTGTAGAGGACGCAATTATTATCCGATTTGGCTGAAATTTTAAATGAGGTGTTTTGTTATGACTTTCAACAAATGTGCTATGAATAATTCAAATCGGTCTATAACCTGATATAGCTGCCATATAAACCGATCTGGGGTCTTGACTCTTGAGCCACTAGAGGGCGCAAGTATTATCCGATTTGGCTGAAATTTTGTACAATGGCTTCCCTCATGACCTTTAACATATGTGTGGAATATGGCATGAATCGGTTTATAGCCTAATGCAGCTCTCCTATAAACCGATCTCCCTATTTCACTTCTTCAGCCCCTAAAGTGCGCAATTCTTACTAGATTTCGCTAAAATTTTTCACAATGACTTCTACTATGGTCTCCAATATTCAGTTCATATATGGTCGGAAATGAATCATAATTTGATATTGTTCCAATAACATAGCAATTATTTTCTTTTATCCTTCGTTTGCCTAAAAAGAGATACAATGGCAAGAGCTCGACAAATGCGATCCATGGTGGAGGGTATATAAAATTCGGCCCGGCCGAACTTAGCACGCTATTACTTGTTTCAACCTAACCTGACCCAACCTAGCCGTACTCCTTCGAAAGTTAGCATGCTTTCGACATACAGACAGACGGACGGACATGGCGAAATAGACTGTCAAGACGCTCAAAAATGTATATACTTTGTTGTGGCCCAAATCATTTTTTCGATAAGTAACAAACAATATGAGGATGATAGTACACCCCCATCCTATGGTGAAGGGTATAAACCAAAATTATTGCAAAACTAATGTAGTCACTTGCAGTACAAACGATTATGTTTTAGAATTTCATTAACGAATTTCAATTTTCTTCAAGACACCAGATCTAAGCAATGATGCTAAATTAATTCCGGTCTATGCGGCTTGGGGGCTTGTGGTTATACCGGTCTTTTGGCTTTCGTAGCTGATGATGTTGCGGTTTGTTTTTAATATATATATATTTTTTTTTTATTTCTTTACTTCTTCTATTTTGAATCTTTTTAGATAACCAGCAATCAAAGAACACAAATTCGGTATATCTGTCAACATTGACTCTCTGTCAGTGGCCAACAACAATACATCTTCCAGCGGAGATGCTCGTGCAGGCTTTCAAAATCTCAAAAAAGAAACGAAGAAAACATTACTCAGTCACAGACGATATCAATCAGCATCTGAAATTGATGATTGTAGAAGTTAGTGAGTTTGTGATTTTTTGTGCTATAGACCAAGAGTGTACAAACCCACAAACCGATACTCGCACTCGCGTGTAAGTTAACCCAATTCACTGTGTTAACTGTTTTTTTTTGCTTTTGGGTTTTTTCTTCTTCTTCTTCTTCTTCTTCTTCTTGTGTTTATTTGGGTTTTGCTTTTGGGAAGAACCAAGTCTTCTGCTTTTTGACACATATCGAAGATGTTGTCTTATCTTTTCTTGGCTTGTCTTGTCTTGACCTTCCTCAAGTATTATTTTATAGGCCTTTAACCTTGCGTGTGCTTTGTGTTTGTTATTTTTGTTTTAAAATTTTTTTTTTATTCTGTTCAAACCATTTGCTAAGTGTTGCTGATGCTGTGTGGAATGAATGCAAATGCTTTGTTAGAAGTTGGAGTGATTGGACATTTTATGACTTTTAAGGGGGAAAACTTCTGAATTTTAACATTTCAAAGTTATTGAAACTATTAAAGTGGCATATGTATAAAGTTTAATTTACACATTTTATTGAATTGTGAAATCATCATCCACAGATAGATGGAAATACTTTTTAAGAAAATTTAAGTAAAAACAGGGCCTTGCAATGAAGAAAATATGTAAAATTTTCTGGAAAATTGCAATTAATTTTTTAGGAAATTATTCGACATAATTCAAAAATTTTAACCCCAATTTACAAAAATTTTGTTTTTTTTTAAAGCAAGTAAAGAAAAACTGTGTTTTAGTAACGAAAGACTTAACATACAAACCTTTTAAGAAATAAGAACTTAGTATTTTATATCCAATTTTTAAAATTTACTGCACACTTATTGCCTTGATACCATATCCTTGCATAAATCTAAGCAAACATGATGTCGGATAAACATTTCCAATATCCCTGATATGGTCATTCGATATCAAAAGACTTAAGCAATGAACCCTCTTTAAAAAAAAACAAGTAAAAGCGTGCTAAGTTAGGCCGAGCCGAATCTTATATACCCTCCACCATGGAGCGCATTAGTCAGTTCTTTTCCCGGCATCTCTTCTTAGGCAAAAAATGATATAAGAAAAGATTTGCTCTGCTATTAGAGTGATATCAAGATATGGTCCTGTTTGGACCACAATTAAATTATATGTTGGAGACCTGTGTAAAATGTCAGCCAATTCGAATAAGAATTGCGCCCTTTGGGGGCTCAAAAAGTAAAATAGAGAGATCGATTTATATGGGAGCTGTATCGGGCTATAGACCGATTCAGACCATAATAAACACGTATGTTGATGGTCATGAGAGGATCCGTCGTACAAAATTTCAGGTAAATCGGATAAGAATTGCGCTCTCTAGAGTCCCAAGAAATCAAGACCCAACATCGGTTTATATGGCAGCTACATCAGGTTAAGGCCCGATGTGAACCATACTTGGCACAGTTATTGAATATCATAGCAAAACACGTCGTGCAAAATTTCATCCCAATCGGATAAGAATTGCGCACTTTAGAGGCTCAAGAAGTCAAGACCCAAGATCGGTTTATATAGCAGCTATATCAGGTTAAGGCCCGATGTGAACCATACTTGGCACAGTTATTGGATATCATAGCAAAACACGTCGTCCAAAATTTCATCCCAATCGGATAAGAATTGCGCACTCTAGAGGCTCAAGAAATCAAGTCCCAAGATCGGTTTATATGGCAGCTATATCAGGTTATGGAACGATGTAAACAATACTTGGTATAATTGTTGGATATCATAACAAAATACGTCGTGCAAAATTTCATCCCAATCGGATAAGAATTGCGCACTCTAGAGGCTCAAGAAGTCAAGACCCAAGATCGGTTTATATGGCAGCTATATCAAAACATGGACCGATATGGCCCATTTACAATACCAACCGACCTACACTAATAAGATGTATTTGTGCAAAATTTCAAGCGGCTAGCTTTACTCCTTCGGAAGTTAGCGTGCTTTCGACAGACAGACGGACGGACATGGCTAGATCGATATAAAATGTCGCGACGATCAAGAATATATATTCTTTATGGGGTCTCAGACGATTATTTCGAGTAGTTACAAACAGAATGACGAAATTAGTATACCCCCCATCCTATGGTGGGTAGGGTAGGGTATAGGGTAGGGTATAAAAATATTGGCTTGAGACTAGGGTAGAATGTGGAGTATGGATTTTCATGCATTATTATACCCTCCACCATAGGATGGGGTATACTAATTTCGTCATTCCGTTTGTAACACTTCGAAATATGAGGAGTGCGTCTGTCGGAAGCACCCATACATTCAAAGAATTAAAGATAGGCGCTTGAAATTTTGCCGAAATACTTGTTATTAGTGTAGGTCGGTTGAGATTGTAAATAGGTCAAATCGGTCCATGGTTTGATATAGCTGCCATATAAACCGATCTTCCAATTTGACCTTTTGAGCCTCTTGGGGCCGCAATTATTACTCAATTTGACTGAAATTTTCGAGTTGATACTTTTCTATGACTTGCAGGCATGACAAGTACAGTTTATTTGAAAAAAAAAACAATTCAAAGAACTTGACAAATGCGATCCCTGTTGGAGGGTATATAAGATTCAGCCGGCCGAACGTAGCACGCTTTAACTTGTTATACCCTACACCACTACTGTGGTACAGGGTATTATAACTTAGTGCATAGTGCTTTGTGGAGGCCACCGTAGCGCAGAGGTTAACATGTCCGCCTGGGTTCGAATCCTGGCGAGACCATCAGCGGTGGTTTTTCCCTCCTAATGCTGGCAACATTTGTGAGGTACTATGCCATGAAAAACTTCTCTCCAAAGAGGTGTCGCACTGCGGCACGCCGTTCGAACTCGGCGTTCGATGATAGGAGGCTCCCTATCATTGAGCTTAAAGTTGAATCGGACTCCACTCATTGATATGTCAGAAGTTTGCCCCTGTTTCTTAGTGGAATATTCATGGGCAAAATTTTCATTTTGCATTTGTTTGTAACACCCAGTAGGAAGAGAGAAAGTCCCATTGATAAGTAGACCGATCGATTCAGAATCACTTTCTGACTCGATTTAGCGAAGTCCGTCTGTCTGTATGTCTGTCCATGTTAATTTGTGTACAAAGTACAGGTCGCAGTTTTCAACCGATCGTCTAAAAATTTGGTATAGGCATGTTTTTCGGCTTAGAGACAAAGCCTATTAGAACTGGAAAAGTCGGTTCAGATTTGGATAAAGCTCCCATATATATATGTTCGTCCGATTTGCAGTAATAATGCAATAAAATGGTCATTTGTTAACCGATTCTCTCGAAATTTGGCAGAAAGGATTTTGTCTTGACTCTCGACATAACTGTTGAATTTCATGGAAATCGGTTCAGATTTAGATATAACTTTCATATATATATCGCCTGATTTTAATTTCTATAGTCACAGCAAGCGCATTTATTGATCAATCTTGCCGAAATTTTAAACAACCACGACTACCACAATATCTGAGAAGTTTGCTTGAAATCGGTTCAGATTTAAATATAGCTCCCATGTTCGTCCGGTTATGAGATATATTGCCATAAAGTGCTCATTTGTTAACCGATTCTCTCGTAGTTTGGCAGGAAGGATTTTCTTGTGACTTTTAATATTACTGGTGAGTTTCATAGAAATCTATTCAGATTTATATATAGCTGTCATATATGTATATCGTCCGATTGTCACTTCTAAAGCCAGTGCAAGCGCAGTTATTGACCAATCTTGCCAAAATTTTGCACAACGCTTTCCTCGACGACTACCACTATATCTGAGAAGTTTGCTCAAAATCGGTTTGGATTTAGATATAGCTCCCATATATATGTTCATCAAATTTTGGCTAATTTGCAATAATATTGTCATTTGTCAACCGTAGTTATTTAAGTTTGAACATATGTGCTCGAAATGTGATACGGATTGTTTAATAAGTCATCTGAAAACATCAGCCGAGGCCCATCAAAATTGGTTTAGAATTGGATATAGCCCCACATTGTACTTATAGGGTAGGAATAGGGTATTATATAGTCGGCGCCGCCCGACTTTTGCCCTTCCTTACGGGTTTTTATCATGATTTAGCCGATCAGCAAGTGCGGTGGTAGTTTTAAAAAAATAATTTTGTGTTTTGCACGTGGCAAGAAGAACCATACATGTGAGATAGTTAAGAAATAACAAGTAAAAGCGTGCTAAGTTCGCCCAGGCCGAATCTTATATACCCTCCACCATGGATCGCATTTGTCGAGCTCTTGCCACGTTATCTCTTTTTAGGCAAACAAAGGATAAAAGAAAAGAATTGCTATGTTATTGGAACAATATCAAGTTATGGTTCATTTCGGACCATAATTGAACTGAATATTGGAGACCATAGTAGAGGTCATTGCGTAAAATTTCAGCCAAATCTAGTAAGAATTACGCACTTTAGGGGCTATAGAAGTAAAATAGGGAGATCGGTTTCATTCACTCATGCCACTTTCGATACGTATGTTGAAGGTCATAAGTGAAGCCGTTGTACAATATTTCAGCTAAATCGGATAATAATTACGACCTCTAGTGGCTCAAGAAGTCAAGACCACAGATCGGTTTATATAGAAGCTATATCAGGTTATGGACCAATTTGAACTATTGTTAGCACAGTTGTTGAAAGTCATAACAAAACACCTCATGCAAAATTTCAGACAAATGGGATCGAATTGTGCACTCTAGCGGCTCAAGAAGTCAAGATCCCAGATCGGTTTATATGGCAACTATATCAAAACGTGGACCGATATAGCCCATTTATAATCTCAACCGACCTATACTAATAAGAAAGTTAGCGTGATTTCGACAGACAGACGGACGGTCGGAAGGACATGGCTAGTTCGACTTAAAATGTCATGACGATCAAGAATATATATATACTTTATGGGGTCTTAGATGAATATTTCGAGGTGTTACAAACAGAATGACGAAATTAGTATACCCCCATCCTATGATGGAGGGTATGAAAAAAACATAAACTTCGCCATATTCCTTAAATTATGGGTACAATACAAAATTTTACCCCAATTTTTGGTACTATTCTTAAAGCAAAACCTTTTTTTGTCAATGAAAAAGGTTTTTAACAATACAATTTTTGCGCTCTGTACATACACACATGCATATACACATCTCTCGATTTAAGTTCATTCAATAATCAATTTCAGTTTTTTTTTTGTCAAATCGCCTGTCATTTGGTGGTTTTGACCATTTATGTTTTAAAATGTTTTAAATGAATGCTGAATATAATGGCGGCATTCATTCAAGTGTTAAAAGCAAAATATAAAATAAAAAAAAATAAAACCAAATTGTCACACACAAAACTCACATAAAAAAGTTTGCTTTAGGTGACATTCAAGCAACATATTGACAGATAGTTATCATCAAATGAAATCACGCATCGTTATGGCATCTTCTTTGGTTAAATGTCAATGAGATTGATATCTTACAGCGATTTATTGTTAGTGTGAGAAAAATATTTGCTTTGATGGGAAAGAAAAATATTTTTGTGAAGTTTTAAGTTTTATAGACAATAATTTTAATATAAATCACAAAATTTCGCTCAGAACAAAGTTTGAAAAAAAAAATATTTCTAAAAGCAGATTTTTATAAATTTTTCTCTGAGATAAAGTTTTGTTAAAAATAATGTCTACAGACAATACGAGTATTTTGTTAAAAATGTTCATTGAAGACAAAATTTTAAATAAAGATTTCTCTAAACACAACATTTCAAAGAGATCATCACTATGGAAAAATTTTTCTTTAGAAAATTTAATGAAATTTTTCCTGAAGGCAAAACTTCTATGAAATTTTCTTTAAAAAAATATCATCACTATGGAAAAATTTTTCTTTAGAAAATTTAATGAAATTTTCCCTGAAGGCAAAACTTCTGCGAAATCTTCTCAGAAAAAAATATCATCACTATGGAAACATTTTTCTTTAGAAAATTTAATGAAATTTTCCCTGAAGGCAAAACTTCTATGAAATTTTCTTTAAAAAAAATATCAAGGAGATCTTCTTCAAAGAAAAAGTTTTTATAAAATTTTCAATAAAAATAAAATTATGGTAAAATTCAAATTCAACAAAATTTTCTTAAAGCTAAATTTTAGTAAAATTGTTTGTAAAAACAAAATTTTGTCAATGCAAATTTCCCTAAAGCCTGGTGCTACGTTCGTTTTTCACCTTTGAAAACTCATGTTTTTCGCTATAACTTTTTTGGAACACTATACAGATATCAATGATAACATAGAAATTCTATCATAACTAATGAGGAAATGTCCTACGGAATGAAATCAGCGTGTTTTTTTGCTTTGAAAGCTATTACCTTAAAAAAATAATTGGCAAAAAGCGTACGTACTACCAGCCTTAAGGACAAAAAAAATGTTAATTTAATTTTCTCTTAGGACGACATTTTAAAAAAATTTTGCTCTAAAGGCAAAATTTCCATGAAACCAAATTTCATTGAATCATCAATGAAATTTACCCAAATATACATAATTTTAATGAAATTTTCTCTAAATTTCTCTGGGGGAAGGGAACTTTTATTAACATTTTCTTTGGGCAAGGATACACTTCTCACCCTTTCCCTAGGGGAAAGTACTTTCATTACCCTTTCCCTTGGGGGAGGGAACTTTTATTACCCTTTTGCTTGAAGAAGGGTACTTTGATTACCCTTTAATTAGGGAAGGGTACTTTGATTACCCTTTAATTAGGGGAAGGGTACTTTTATTACCCTTTTTTTCCTTGGGCGAGAAACTTTAGTGAAGTTTTCCATAAATTTCACTTAGGAAAATGTATTTTGTTAACCTTTCCCTTGGCAAAAGGTACTTTTATTAACTTTACTTTATTTAATTACTTTTATTAAAAGTATTACTTTTATTAAAAGTACCCTTCCCCAAGGGAAAGGGTACTTTTACTTTTACCCTTTCCTTGGGGAAGGGTAAATTTACTAACCTTTCCTTTGGGGGAGGATACTTTTCTTACCATTTCCCTTGAGGAAGGAACTTTTAATTCCCTTTCTCTTAAGGAAGGGAACTTTTATTACCCATTTGCTTGAGGAAGTGTACTATTATTACCCTTTCTCTTGGGGAAGGATAGTTTTCTCTTCTATCTTGGGGAAGTGTAATCTGATTAACATATCCTTTGGGGAAGGATAGTTTTCTTACCCTTTCCCTTGTGGAAGATATTTTTATCACCCTTTCTCTTGGGAAAGGGAACTTGTATTGCCCTTTTGCTTGAAAAAGGGTACTTTTATTATCCGTTCCCTTGGGGATATATACTTTTATTACCCTTTTTCTTGGAAAAGGTCTTTTTATTAAACTTTCCATCGGGGGAGGGAAGGGAATTTTTCCTTAGGGAAGGGAATTTTTATTACTTTTTCAGTTGGGGAAGGATAGTTTTATTACCCTTTTTCTTGGGGAGGGAAACTTTAATAAACCTTTTGCTTTGGGAAGTGTACTTCTATTACCCTTTCTCTTGGGGAAGGGTGCTTTTATTACCCTTTCTCCTGGGGAAGGGTACTTTTATTACCCTGTTACTTGGGGAAGGGTACTTTTAGTACCCTTTTCCTTGAGGAAGAGCACTTTTGGTACCCTTTTCCTTGAGGAATAGTACCTTTAGTACCCTTTTTAGCCTTTTCCTTGAGGAAAGGCAATTGTACTACCCATTTTTTTATTACCCTTTCCCTTAGGGAATGTACTTTTATTACCCTTTCACTTGGGAAAGGCATTTTTATTGCCCTTTCCCCTTGGGGAAGGATACTGTTATTACCCTTCCCTAAGGGAAAGGGTGCTTTTATTACTCTTTCCCTTGGGGAATGGTATTTTTGTTACCCTTTCACTTGGGGAAGGTATTTTTATTGCCCTTTCCCTTGGGGAAAGGTACTTTTATTACCCTTCCCCAAAGGGTGCTTTTATTACCCTTTCCCTTTGGGAAGGTACTTTTATTATCCTTTCACTTGGGAAAGGTACTTTTATTATTCTTTCACTTGGGGAAGGTATTTTTATTACCCTTCCCCAATGGAAAGGGTGCTTTTATTACTCTTTGCCTTGGGGAATGGTATTCTTGTTACCCTGTTCTCTTGAGGAAGGTTATTTTATTAACCTTTCCCTATGGTAGAGGCTTTTATTACTCTTTCCCTTGGGGAAGAGTACCTTTATTACCCTTTTCCTTGAAGAAGGTACGTTTTTCCATTTGAAAAGGATACTTTTATAACCCTTTCCATTGTGGAAGGGTGCTTTTATAACCCTTTCCCTTGGGGAAGAGTACTTTTATTAATCTTTTCCTTGGGGAAGTTACTTTTACTACTCTTTCCCTTGGGGAAGGGTACTTTTATTGCCCTTTCCCTTGTGAGAGGGTACTTTTACTAACCTTGCCCCTAGAGGAAGGATACTTTTATTACCCTTTCCCTTGGGGAAGTTTACTTTTATCAGCCTTTCCCTTTGAAAAGGGTACTTTTATAACCCTTTCCCTTGGGGAAGGCTACTTTTGTTGTCCTTTCCCTTGGGTAAGGGTATTTTTATTACCCCTTCCCTTGGGGACCCCTTGGGGAAGGCTACTTTTATTATCCTTTCCCTTAGATTCCAAAAAAAATTTGCCTTAAGAAAAAGTTTTAATGAAACTTCATCTTAATCTACTTTTCAATTTCAAAAAACTTAAAAAGAAATGTAAGTGATATTTTTTGAAAGAAAGACTTGCAATAAAATTTACTCTAAATGAAAAATTCGAAATATCAAAGGTAATTTCTGTTAAACAAAATTCAAATTAACTTTTTCTTAAAGTATTTAATTTTGTTGTTGGTTTAACCAGCTTAGACCAATGTGTTTTTATTTCTTGCTTCTATTTCAAAACAAAACAACAAAAACCCTTTAAAGAGTCACTGCATTTGTGGTGGGTTAAATGTATCAAGGGGCGGGCTGCAATGATCGCGATTTCGACCTTTGCCAGAGGCCTCATCAGGCTGCTATGCCACCACAAGATTACATGCTTCCACCTACTCACTAATTAGTGAGCAGTGCAATGGTTGAAACATGCCTATTGAATGAGATATTGGGTCTTGAAATTTAACCTCTTCTTATAGCGTAGTAAGAGAAAAGTTAAATTCAAACAGCTATGAGCATAGTAGCATCATATTGATATTTATCAAACTACCATATTGGCTGGTGTACAGTGCAATCACTTCATCCAAATTTGTATTTTTGCAACGTGTTTTTACACGAAATCTCTTTTATAGTCAAAGCAATAAAACCCTTAATAATTTTTAACTTACCTTTCACCGCCTCACCATGATCTTCAGCATCATAATAATTTTCATCTTCTACCTCGCCCTCTTCCAGATCATAATCCAAAACAGCATGTACCCCCGTTCTAGAACCTTGGCCAGCTTGGACTCTGGTAAAGCCTGGTGGTCTATCGGGATAGGGATCATTTGAATTGTCAGCAGGATTTTGAGTAGCGGAATTATCAGCGTTATTGCCAACAGCAGCAACACCATATGTGGCAGCAGGCGTCTCAATATTGGGACCAGTTATGCCATAATTAGTGGCTGCATTTGTTGGAGCACCATTGGCACCGACACCACCCTGTGAAGATCCTGCAGTTATACGAGTTTGTTGATGATTTTGTTTAGATGAGGCAAATGAATTAAAGTACTGTTGGTGTTGTTGTTGTTGCTGTTGCAATGGTGGTGGTTGCTGATTGTTATTGTTGTTGTTATTATTATTATTATTTTGAGGCTGTGGAAATCTCGAATAACTACCCTCGCCATAAGTGCGAGTATTCGAACTACCTGAGTTGGAGGTTAGTGCTGAAGCTATCGATGTGGCCGTAGAGGAGGAGGATGACGATGACGTGGATGAGACTGCAGTTTTGTAAACCACATTTTGGTTATTCGGTGCTAAATGCTGTTGTGTTTGTTGCTGCTGTTGCTGATGGCTGTTAATGTGACTAAATTGTTGTGGTGGATGTTGATGATACTGTTGCTGCTGTTGTTGCTGCGCTTGATGATGATATTGGGTATTACGAGTACCTGGTGGTGGTATTGGTGGTAAGTATGTATTTTTACGCCTACCATTGCTGTTGTTGTTGTTGTTGTTATTGTTGTTGCTACTATACTGATACGATGTCTGTTGCGGTGGGGCATAGGGATTATTCTTATAGAAATCTGAACCAGCTGGCGGTGCTGCCCCATCATCGGGTTGCTGTTGATGATCCACCGGAGAGTAGAGAAGATTATTTGTACTTGCTGCCAATTGATGGTGTATGGGATGCAATGGTGATACCGTGGGACTCCATGGCACCGAAGACTGCGTTAGGGCCCCAAAGGGCAAGGAAAAGTTTGTAAGTGACATTTTCTAGTTTAGCTTTGGGATTTTTGAACACAAAATTTTCAATTTTTTTGCATATTTCTTGGGTAAGCACTTTTTATTTCAAAAGCGAAATGCTCTACGCAAAACAAAAGACTTAGAACACAAACTTTTTTTGTTAATGATTTCTATGTTTTGAACGCATGTGCCGCTACTTGAAGACAAAACAAAAAACACTTGCCAATTTGTTTCATACAACAAGAACAACTAAAGAAATACTTGTTAATTATTTCAATTTAAGCACTTTTATGCTAATTTCCTATTTTGATTTTTAAACCAAGCAACAATACAAAAAAAAAAGTGCCAACAATTTTTATCATTCTTTAATTGCTATGGAATTGATTGAAAGCACTTCTGGTTTTGTTTTTTCTCTTTTTTTTGCTTTTTTATTTTTTCTTTGATTTTTTGCCTTTTTTCTTTTGTTATTGTTTTTTATTCTATTGAGTGAGCAAGTGAATAATCGCGCGCGCTTCTATCGTTTTGATTAATTAAAAACTGCTGATTTGTTTCCGTCCGTCGCTCGCTCGCTATACTCATAACTCAAGAGTATGAATATATTTTTGAACTAAGTCTACCGTTCGTTCGTCTATTTGTTTATTCAAGTTAAACACGTACCGCAAAACTAAGCGCTAACACAACCGTCTCAAGCGAGCTATTGCCAACGACTAAAGCCTTAAAGGGTTTGTGCTTTTAAAGTTTAACTTACTCGATTAAAATCAAAACTGAAACACATTCCGACAGCAAACTAAACTGTCAAGAGACCATTGGCGCTCTGATGGTTAACTAACTATAGCCATACTTGTGAGGTGGCCACATTTGCAAGAAATGACTTGAAAGTGGGTGTTTTCTTTTAAAGAAATCCCCCATGAATTTTTGATGTATTTGGATGAGAATTGCTTCCTGTAGGTGTTTAAGATAGTAGATATTAACAACAGTGCCAAGTAAGATATGAATCAGTCTATAACCTTATGTAGGTGTTAAAGAAATTAGAAATTAAGAATTTAATTTTTTACATTTTATTTTATTTTATTTTATTTTTTTATTTTTAGGTTTTATTTTATTTTATTTTTTTGTTTAATTTTATTTTTTTATTTTGTTTTTATTTAATTTTTTTATTTAATTTAATTTAATTTAATTTAATTTAATTTAATTTAATTTAATTTAATTTAATTTAATTTAATTTAATTTAATTTAATTTAATTTAATTTAATTTAATTTAATTTAATTTAATTTAATTTAATTTAATTTAATTTAATTTAATTTAATTTAATTTAATTTAATTTAATTTAATTTAATTTAATTTAATTTAATTTAATTTAATTTAATTTAATTTAATTTAATTTAATTTAATTTAATTTAATTTAATTTAATTTAATTTAATTTAATTTAATTTAATTTAATTTAATTTAATTTAATTTAATTTAATTTAATTTAATTTAATTTAATTTAATTTAATTTAATTTAATTTAATTTAATTTAATTTAATTTAATTTAATTTAATTTAATTTAATTTAATTTAATTTAATTTAATTTAATTTAATTTAATTTAATTTAATTTAATTTAATTTAATTTAATTTAATTTAATTTAATTTAATTTAATTTAATTTAATTTAATTTAATTTAATTTAATTTAATTTAATTTAATTTAATTTAATTTAATTTAATTTAATTTAATTTAATTTAATTTAATTTAATTTAATTTAATTTAATTTAATTTAATTTAATTTAATTTAATTTAATTTAATTTAATTTAATTTAATTTAATTTAATTTAATTTAATTTAATTTAATTTAATTTAATTTAATTTAATTTAATTTAATTTAATTTAATTTAATTTAATTTAATTTAATTTAATTTAATTTAATTTAATTTAATTTAATTTAATTTAATTTAATTTAATTTAATTTAATTTAATTTAATTTAATTTAATTTAATTTAATTTAATTTAATTTAATTTAATTTAATTTAATTTAATTTAATTTAATTTAATTTAATTTAATTTAATTTAATTTAATTTAATTTAATTTAATTTAATTTAATTTAATTTAATTTAATTTAATTTAATTTAATTTAATTTAATTTAATTTAATTTAATTTAATTTAATTTAATTTAATTTAATTTAATTTAATTTAATTTAATTTAATTTAATTTAATTTAATTTAATTTAATTTAATTTAATTTAATTTAATTTAATTTAATTTAATTTAATTTAATTTAATTTAATTTAATTTAATTTAATTTAATTTAATTTAATTTAATTTAATTTAATTTAATTTAATTTAATTTAATTTAATTTAATTTAATTTAATTTAACTTAATTTAATTTAATTTAATTTAATTTAATTTAATTTAATTTAATTTTATTTCATTTTATTTTATTTTATTTTATTTTATTTTATTTTATTTTATTTTATTTTATTTTATTTTATTTTATTTTATATTATTTTATTTTATTTTATTTTATTTTATTTTATTTTATTTTATTTTATTTTATTTTATTTTATTTTATTTTATTTTATTTTATTTTATTTTATTTTATTTTATTTTATTTTATTTTATTTTATTTTATTTTATTTTATTTTATTTTATTTTATTTTATTTTATTTTATTTTATTTTATTTTATTTTATTTTATTTTATTTTATTTTATTTTATTTTATTTTATTTTATTTTATTTTATTTTATTTTATTTTATTTTATTTTATTTTATTTTATTTTATTTTATTTTATTTTATTTTATTTTATTTTATTTTATTTTATTTTATTTTATTTTATTTTATTTTATTTTATTTTATTTTATTTTATTTTATTTTATTTTATTTTATTTTATTTTATTTTATTTTATTTTATTTTATTTTATTTTATTTTATTTTATTTTATTTTATTTTATTTTATTTTATTTTATTTTATTTTATTTTATTTTATTTTATTTTATTTTATTTTATTTTATTTTATTTTATTTTATTTTATTTATTTTATTTTGTCTTATTTTATATTTTTTATTTTATTTTATTTAAATTTTTTTTATTTTATTTTATTTTATTTTATTTTATTTTATCCTATTTTATTTTATTTTTGTATTATTTTTATTTTACTTTATTTTATTATATTTTATTTTATTTTATTTTAATTTTTTTATTTTATTTTATTTTATTTTATTTTATTTTATTTTATTTTATTTTATTTTATTTTATTTTATTTTATTTTATTTTATTTTATTTTATTTTATTTTATTTTATTTTATTTTATTTTATATTATATTATATTATTTTATTTTATTTTATTTTATTTTATTTTATTTTATTTTATTTTATTTTATTTTATTTTATTTTATTTTATTTTATTTTATTTTATTTTATTTTATTTTATTTATTTTATTTTATTATTTCTACTCACCGCCATAGGATAAGTGGCATTCGTTTAGTCATTTCGTTTGCAGCACATCGAAATATCCATTTCCTACCTTACAAAGTATATATACATCTGATCGTCGTAAAACTCTTAGACGATTTAACGATGTCAGTGTGTCTGTCCGTCCGTGTCTTTATCAGTTGCAATCACTCTACAGGCTTTAAAAATTGAGATAGCATATTACATATTTTGCCCATGAACATTCCACTAAGAAACAGGGGGAAACTTCTCACATATCAATGAGTGCAGTCCGATTTAAGTTTTAAGCTCAATAATAAGGGGCCACCTTTTTATAGCCGAGTCCGAACGGCGTGCCGCAGTGCGACGCCTCTTTGGAGAGAAGTTTTACATGGCATAGTACCTCACAGCATAATACCTCAGAAATGTTGCCAGCATTAGGACGGGAAAAACTAAGGTTCGAACCCAAGCGTTCAGCGTCATAGGCGGACATGCTTTCCTCTGCGCTACGTTGGCCTCCTTAAAAATTGAGATATTGAGTTGAAATTTCGCACATACTCGTATTTCTTCTATTCGCAAGTTAAGTTCTTGAATGGGTTAAATCGGACTTTATTTGAATATACCTGCTATATAGACCGATCTGGCGATTTGGGGTCTTAAGCCCATAAAAGCCTCATTTTTTGTTCGATTTCTCTGAAATTTGAAACAGTTAGTTGGACTAGAGT